>NW_015522150.1:0-1648 GCF_001515645.1 Sinocyclocheilus grahami | reverse complement strand
AAAAATTCCTTACATATAAACGAAAATGATGGTGTATAAAATTGAATTCAATAACATAAATAGACAATAAAGAATTAACATGATGGAGCTCAAACTCAAAACACACAGCAGCAACAAACAGGAAGTGACGTAAAAAGTAATGAGTTTAGAGCTGCAATTCTGCTGATGTATGGAAAACAAACTGTTTTGTTTTTGTCTGGTCAATGATAAGGTGAACACTAGCTTATAGAAAAATGTAAAAACTAGACAAATCATTGACAAAAATTAGTGAAAGTGACGTGGCCAAGTATGGTGACCCATACTCGGAATTAGTGCTCTGCATTTTTCCCATCCAAAGTGCACACACACAGCAGTGAACACACACACACACACACACAGCAGTGGGCAACCATTTTTTGCTGCGGCGCCCGGGGAGCAGTTGGGGGTTCGGTGCCTTGCTCAAGGGCACCTCAGTCGTGGTATTGAAGGTGGGAGAGAGCGCTGTACATTCCCTCCCCCCCCCTACAATCCCTGCCGGTACGAGACTCGAACCCACAACCTTTGGTTACGAGTCCGACTCTCTAACCAATAGGCCACGACTTCCCCAAAGAAAGTCCAGCTACCAAAATTACATGCTTTGGAGCCATTTGTGCTGGCCTTAGTTAGTCTTTCAAAATGAGCAGCCGAAAAGTGCCCCTTTTAAACCAGTCAGCAGACCAGACTGAGAGACCAGCAAACTAGCTTCGGCTTTTTTTCTCTCAACTGGACAAATCTTGTTGCATGAGTGCAAACAACAGTAACACATAAGATTTTTTTCACATCAGTCCCTTTCATATGCAGAGATATATAAACAAGTATGCAGAAATGAGTATAAAATGAATACACATGCAAATCAGCTTTGACTTTTTTTCTTTCCTTTTTCAGCAGGGATGTCTTTATACATAATAAACTTTTAACCTTAGACAAACAGGTAGAACAAAGGTAGTGTGCAAATTTACAACACATTATATAGACCTCTTCATGAAGGAGAACAAGTTGTTCTATTGTAACAGTTCAACTGAGGTCAACACAACATGCACATGGCTCTGTTATATTTTAAACTATTTTGCAGCTGCCCCAGAAATTCAGGTCAGTGTACAAAGTGCACTGTGGAAGATTGCTGTTCTTGCCTTAAACAAGACAGTAAAGCAAGCTCTTATGAACAAGGCCGATGAATTTCATGAACCATGCACTCAGTGGATAATTTTTATTATTTTATCATATTTATTTGTAACTCTTATGCAATTCTTGCATTCAGTTCAATGGGGCAGTATAATTAGGAATGGTTTTATGCAGCCTGGTCTCATTGTTTATCCGTAGGTAGATATTGTTTACAAGCACAAAACGTACATTTTTGTAAGTTTTTATTGATGCTGATTTTCAACATTTAAAATGTAAAAATTGCTACGTATTTTTAGCTAAAAAATTTCAAATATTTACAAACTTTTTATATCAGTAAGATATTTGTATCAAATGCGTTTTTATAATTTTATCGATAAGCGATTTAGATTTTTAGACCCCTTACCCCCAAACCTATCCCTTTTAAAGAATATAAAAATATATAAAATGTAATTAACCGAAATACGCAGGGAAATTTTATTTTTAGTAACAATATAGCATTAAAAATATA
>NW_015522149.1:0-1648 GCF_001515645.1 Sinocyclocheilus grahami | reverse complement strand
TGAATGAATGCAGACAACTCGTTTAGCACACGTTCTGTGAGTTTATGTTAATGTTATTTAGACGGAGACAGAATATCACAAATAAAAAAAGAGGGTTGAGTTTAACTTTAAAATGTACAAGATTTTCATTTGTTTCCAGTTGTTCATTTTTAAATACCGCAATAAATACCGTATCGTGGACTACATACCGCAATATCGTATCGTTACATCCCTAACACGCACACACACACAAATATATATTCTAAGATAATTTTGCTGACGTTCTAATTAAAACTTGCACATTTGGTAATGTTCTAAAATGAAATGTTCTCGTTTGTATGAATATTAAGCGAACATTCCATTTTGTCACTTTGCAAACGTTACGTTTTAACGTTCTCTGAAACCGTAACCTTAAAGAGGAACGTTCCTTGAACGATGTATAAATAATGTTTTGAGAAAGACCAGAACTGAAGAAACATTCTAACCTCGCCAGAACGTTAAAATAACACCGAATGTCTTCGGCACTCGTCCCATGATGCATCAGCAGAGACAATCATTGAAATCCAGCCGCTTGGTGTTTGGACAGAAGCATGTTTCAGGAGCTCATGGTTTGATCTGAATGAACTCGCCAGTCGTTTGTTTCGTTGTGTTTGTGACTCTGTGGACGTCTGAACCATCGACAGGCCTGCAGTCTCAGATCTGACCGTCACGCGCGCGTCTGTGTGTGTTTGCATCACGTGTACTGTATTTAGCTTTTGATATTATTTGTTTGAATCATATTCATTGTTCTGTATGGTCTATGCATTTTTATGTCGTCAATCAAACCCGATTCCCATCGAAACACTAGTCGTGAGCGACAGCGAGACGTGAAAATCAGCCTCCACACGTGCAATATTATATTAGAAGCTGAAAACAGACCTTCTGATGTATAATAAAGCGCATGTTTGCCCACAGGACACCTGTATTTATTGAGTTCAACTAAATATTTAAATATGTAAAGCAATACCATGATGATTTTTTTGAATCTCCAGTTTGCTTTTACAAACAATGTACTCCTAATAGTTATTTGAATTTGCATTTTGCCCCTTTACGTAAATAAAGTTTCAAAAGAAACCCCTGCTCTGGTGCTTTATTGTGTGGATGTTACCTCTTCATCTTCATCATCATCATCAGATTGAGCTGCGCTGACTCTGTCTGACCACTGGGTGGCATCAGCTGACGATCATCGTCATGACAGCAGCTGGAGGCGGGGCTACAGGCATCAGTGGGCGTGTCTGATCCTACATGCAGATGACATCACAATCAGCTCCTCATGAATATTCATCTGCTGTTGAAACATTTCCATCAGATGTTATTCTGGAAAGCGATATTAAACCACATGTGACCATTTCTGAGGTTCTGATAAAAAGCATCACTAAGAAAGTAGAGAAATGTTACTTGAAAAGCAAAATGTCACTTTATGGAAAAAATGCAAATATAACATTTTAAGGTGATTTTATCATTTCTATTGGATATTATTTACACTGTCACAAAAGTTTTTGTCTTTGTTTACTAGCTACCTTGCAAAAAAAACAGATTGTCTTAGTATAAACAAATATCTAAACCTTTTAAAATCAAGATACTTTTACAAAATGACACATTAAGT
Source organism: Sinocyclocheilus grahami (assembly GCF_001515645.1). Lineage (NCBI taxonomy): Eukaryota > Metazoa > Chordata > Actinopteri > Cypriniformes > Cyprinidae > Sinocyclocheilus > Sinocyclocheilus grahami. The sequence goes on along the minus strand of NW_015522149.1, from coordinate 24 downwards.
CTTGTTTTCTGAAGGGAAAAAAAT
>NW_015522148.1:0-1650 GCF_001515645.1 Sinocyclocheilus grahami | reverse complement strand
GTGCACAATACAAAGTCTATAGAAGAATATGATTGTAACGCACAGCTCAGTGATCAAACGCCTTGCGGTTCCTCCTCTGATGCCTTCAGCAAATGTCTGGACTTTACAGGGTCACTGCATCTGGTCAGTGGGCCGCCACATAAACATTTGCAAAGGAAATCCTGGCAGGCTTGTGTTCTTCTAGGTGTCACCCTTCTTTATTACAGCTCTTTCCTTAGGGTTAGCCTGCCCCACCACAGCTGCCTAATAACAGTTGAAAGGAAGTGTCTACTGACAGTTGTGTGACGAGTGGCTGCTGGTGGACACTAAGCAGTTTACTGTATAGTATGCAGACAGAGGCCTAAAATAGATGTTTATAGCTCTGATTTTATGGATTGTTTTTTATTTGTTCATTTTTTCCCCAAACACCATGAACAGTGTTAACTAACTACAATTACTGCACATAAAAGACTTAAATGAGTTAAAGGTTTAAATGAGTGAGCCATTAGTAAATATGTGACCCTGAACCACAAAACCAGTCATAAGTAGCACGGCTACATTTGTATATGTATTTGTATGTACATTGTATGGGTCAAAATGATAGATTTTTCTTTAATGCCTAAAATCATTAGGATATTGAGTAAAGATCATGTTCCATGAAGATATTTTGTAAATGTCCTACCATAAATATATAAAAACTTAATTTTTGATTAGTGATATGCATTGCTAAGAACTTCATTTGGACAACTTTGAAGGCGATTTTCTCAATATTTTGATTTATTATTATTTTTATGATATATATATATATGGGTTGTTGTTTTTTTTTTGCACCCTCAGATTCTAGATATTCAAATAGTTGTATCTCGGCCAAATATTGTCCTATCCTAACAAACCATACATCAGTGGAAAGCTTATCAGATGTATACATCTGATGTATAACTGACCCTTATGACTATGCATTGAAATGTATGCATTATATATATTATTGTTTAAAAGTTAAAACATTTTTTATATATGGGTTGTTGTTTTTTTTTTGCACCCTCAGATTCTAGATATTCAAATAGTTGTATCTCGGCCAAATATTGTCCTATCCTAACAAACCATACATCAGTGGAAAGCTTATCAGATGTATACATCTGATGTATAACTGACCCTTATGACTATGTATTGAAATGTATGCATTATATATATTATTGTTTAAAAGTTAAAACATTTTTGAAATAAGTCTGTTATGCTCACAAAGGCTGCAAGAAAGAAAGAAAGAAAAGCAAATTAAACAATATTCCAAAGTTTAAAATTTCCCAAAATGACAAATTGCACTACTAATGGATTTTTATTTGAGCTTAATGCAGGAATTCATCTATTTGTGTTCAGGAACAGCATGTGAAATCATTCTCTGTATATTTTCCAGTGGGAAAATGCTGGTATTGTCTCGCCGTTCCGCATGAAAGGCATTTTGTATGAGGTTTCATTTGCAAGAGAGCGGCTCCAAACATTTACAGCCATTGGAAAAGTCACGCACAAAGCTTGACCTTGTTGAACGATAGACCACACAGTCAAGCATTGCATGCCAGCTATTGTGTTTACCTCCTACTCACAGGCTCTGGCTTGATGACTTCCCCCAGTTTGAGATGTTGATGAACAGTGTGATAGTACATTCAATTCCCTTAA
>NW_015522147.1:0-1650 GCF_001515645.1 Sinocyclocheilus grahami | reverse complement strand
TTTTTCGTGGGACATATCACTTTCTTCACAAATGAAATATAATATAGGTTTAGGACAGATCAAGAAGACAGGGCAGTTGTCCACACATACCTTCAGTTCCCTCCTCCTCTTCGGGGTCCTTTGACTTGCTCATGACTTTGTGATGCGCCTGCATTCCATACGTGTTCCTACGCAAAGATTTCCTCCTCTTCACGCGGGAGTACATGTCCATGTTTTCCTGCAGCAAAAAAATAAATAAACATCTAAATGAGAAATGTGGAGAAATCAATGGAGTTTGTAGCATGTGAATTTTGACTCATCAGTGGGTTCACAGCCCACACTGAAGAGAAAGGCCAATGCTTCAGAGTTAGGCAGGATTTTAATAACCTCAATGTGGGCAATCGTTTGTTTAATGAGATGGAAAATAAGGACGGCCCAATTGTTCTGCTGTTTAAGTATCAGTGTTAAAGAATAGAGGGAGTCACCAGTTCAGTGTCCGTCCACATGCGGAGGCGCTCCACTTCCCGATTCTGCCGTATGCTGCTGATGTTGTCCATCTCTTGAAGGACTGCTTCTGCCGTACTAACAAAAAATACAAGATTCACATGCATTCAATAACCAAACTTTTTAGTCTCATGAAGCAATAGTTCATACACAGGTTTACTAAGTTTAACCCCATGAAGCCTCAAGCCTTGTCATATTGGCTCAGCGCAGATTCGGCTACATAAGAAGCTTAAAATACGTCACTTCCTGTTTGTTGCTGCCGTGTGTTTTGAGTTTGAGCTCAGTCAAGTTAATTCTTTATCGTCTATTTTTTATCTTAAAATCAATTTTAATTTGAATCATAATTTTCGTTTCTATAACGTATGAATATATCCTCGATCGTATTCTACAACAAAAAAAAATCAGAGCGCCTTATCACTAGTTTTATTTTGATTTCCCGAGTCCGCTATTAGCAAACAGCCCGTTAGCGTCGCCAGCGTGGTTGCCGCTAATCTCGCTTACATTGCTAATACTCAATTCACACACATTCCCATTGTTTTACTCACTGTTACTTGCTTTAATGGCGGATGTGTGTCTTCCTTTGAGTGCAGGTGAGGACACGTTCGAGCTGTATTCGGTGCAGTCCGAGGTAAGTATACAGCCTGCTGCTAACTCTCCCACCACCTCTCCTCCGTGTGTTTCTCTGCACAGGCCCGGTGCACCCAGGACGCAATCTTCCCAGATGTCCTTCACTCCGGCGCCGGGACACCATGGACCCTGGATGCACCTGCCACGGAAGACGCGAGCCAGGCCCCGGGCAATGACCTCTCCACCTCCGGTCTTCGAGATCTCCACCTGGAACCGCTTGGCTCCCCTCCGCAAGACGGAACGCAACACTGTGATCATCGGAGACTCCATGTCCGGCACATCCGTGCTACGTTAGCTGAAGGTAAAGTGCACACTCACTGTTTCCCTGGTGCTCGTGTTCTCGATGTTTCTGCGCAGATACCCGCGATCCTGAAGAAAGACGAAAGCATCGGAGCGGTCGTGCTTCACGCGGGGGTTAACGACACCAAGCTGCGGCAGACGGAGACACTGAATAGGGACTTCAGGAGCCTGATCGAGACGGTGCGCCACACATCTCCCACGACGACGATCATCGTGTCAGGACCGCTTCCCACGTATCGA
>NW_015522146.1:0-1651 GCF_001515645.1 Sinocyclocheilus grahami | reverse complement strand
CCTGCTGACCCAGTTGGCCATCTCGTACAGTGGCTGCGTCTCAAATCCTAGTAAGCTGTCCACTTAGGCAACATGTTTACGCTTGCTTGGCAGTTCTAACGCGATCAGACACGTAAATGATAACAAAATGACGTCTTTGTTGTGATTCAAATCTTTTGAATTTGAATTATTTTCATATGTCAGTGACCCCTTTCTAGAGGTTATATTTATTATGTCAATTAACTTAGTTGACAAGTGAGTTTATTTTTTGGGATGTTACCAGCATTATTCACTGAACCGATTCTTTATAATAAAACCGAAACAAGTCTTAAGTCACTTACTTAAATATTATCATTTATTATATGCTTTAGTTGACTAAAACACGAGCGGTGGTTCGCTCACTAGGTAGGCAGCTCACTAGAGTTTGAGCCACCGCCGCTAAACAAAACCTGCCATAGCAGAGAGTTTGTGAAAAACACTTACCTCAGAAACGCAAGGTTATTGAGCAAACGGTTTAAACGTACATTAGTGCACGTATTAAGCCTGAAACGACAGTTTGTATGACTCTGTTTCCAAAGAATGTTAACGGGGGCTGAAATTCACGGTAGCCGTCATGCTAACAGTCAGATAGCAGGGCTAGCTAACTTTATCGCTTTCTACCAACACTAACACTCGTCAAACTGTAGATAACTTAAACATTGTAAATATCTACCATGAGTCTGCGTGTATGGAGAACTGTAGTGGATATATTAGGGTGAAATAAGCGTCGTGCCGGCTCAATATCACACGGAGGGTGTCAAACAAAAGGCGAGTAGTGCACTCAGGCGAGAGGACGGTATCTCCATATTGTTAGTGTGTTTTATTGACACACAGCTTTGCTTTGTGTCCCGTAACGGGTATCTTACAGTTTTCACAGTTTCTTTTGAAGTATTGTGTACTGCTCTGGAAGTGTCACATTTGTCACTGAGGTCTAAAAACGCGTTTGCTCATTTGGCAGCCCTTGCATTGGGATAGTGCTGTATTTCGGTTACCATCAGATCTGGGTGCATCTTGAAAGGGACAGAGTGTCATAATGTAACCCGTATGGCTGACATTTCCTGAAAAACAAGCTAGTATGCAGGATTATGTAGGAAGTTTGGCAATAACTGACTTTTTAGTGGCTACTAGGGGGTTGTAAAGCCTGCTGGACTTTAATATTGGCTTTTTAAGGTAGCTTTCCAGCATATATGTTGTTACTGAAGCTTGCTAACTATTATTATTACACCGAATAGACTCCTAAATATTAAATATTTGTATGATATTTGGAATGTAATGCACGAAGTCCGAAAAATCTGAGTGCTCACTGCAGAGCCAAATGGGTGGAGCTTGACCTAGTCTAGTTCCGCCTCTGTCAACCTAATGGATGTAGTTTTACCTAGTTATGTTTAGCAATTGGGTTATGTTTAAGGTTAGAGTGTGATTGGACCTTCAAGCTCCACCCATTATGTCCAGAGAGGTGTAGCTGTACATCAAGCCCCGCCCATTGGCTTACTTGTGAGCACCTTCTGAAAAATTGCAGACTATGCTGATGCGAAATTACGTTACGTGTTGGGTACATGTGAAAACCTTGGACTTTTATGATCAGGCTTGTGGTCTTCAACCGGTAGAAGATAAAACTGTAAAAAAAAAAAAA
>NW_015522145.1:743-1651 GCF_001515645.1 Sinocyclocheilus grahami | reverse complement strand
TCGGAACGATGAAGTAACGGCTGTAGAACCCGGATGCTCTCTCTCAAGAGAGAGAGAGGAGGAACACGTTCTATGGCCCCCTTCCTCAAAAGAGTATCTACTTCTTGTTCCATTACCAGAACCTGCTTGGGGCCCACTAGTGTGGGGATGACCCCGTTGAAACAAGGAGGACGAGAACCGAACTGGATTCTGTCACCTTTCTCTACAATCTGCAGGACCCATTTTGAGATATTTGGTAGAAGTTTCCACGCTACCAGAAAATCTACTAAGGGAACCAGCCTCTCGAGGCTGGCGTCTGGTATTATTAGAGGAGCCAGTTCGGTGCCCTGAAGCGGATGACCGGCAGGGAACGACCGACCTGACTGCTGTAGCACCCTTACTTGAGGGGGCGAGCTCTCCCGTGCCATATCGTTGCCGGGCGGCAGCTCGGAATTTCACTCGTCGGAGCTCACTGAGCCCTGAAGCACTAAGGTGGCAGGGGTATCAATGAACCTTCATGAGGGCACTGAGGGAACAACCGACCTGACTGCTGTAGCACCCTCACTTGAGGGGGCGAGCTCTCCTGTGCCGTACCGTTGCCGGGCGGCAGCTGGGAATTTCGCTCGTCGGAGCTCACTGAGCCCTGAAGCACCGAGGTGGCAGGGGTATCAATGAACATCCGTGACGGCACTGAAGGAACAACCGACCTGACTGCTGTAGCACCCTCACTTGAGGGGGCGAGCTCTCCTGTGCCGTACCGTTGCCGGGCGGCAGCTGGGAATTTCGCTCGTCGGAGCTCACTGAGCCCTGAAGCACCGAGGTGGCAGGGGTATCAATGAACATCCGTGACGGCACTGAAGGAACAACCGACCTGACTGCTTTAGCACCCTCACTTGAAGGGGCGAGCTCTCCCGTGCCGTACCGTTGCC
>NW_015522145.1:0-351 GCF_001515645.1 Sinocyclocheilus grahami | reverse complement strand
CCACTGGCATTGCCCCATATCCCTTATCATACAGCCCCACGATGTTCTTTTGAATAATTCGAGACTGTGGGGCTGTAATATGGGATGAGTATGGTTTCTCCCACGATCTTGACACCTCAGCATGGAGATCGGGGAAAAACGGAAGGCCCCCGTCGTGAAGGCTGTGATCTGGATTCAGAAAACGCTCGTCTAATTATTTTTAGGACAAGCGTCCTGTTTCTAGGCTGGCCAAACGATATTTTATTTTGCCGAATGCACGAAACACACGCCATAATCACGAATCACACCTCATACGCGAGGGACTGTGGTCTCCTCTGTCTCGACACTCATCACATCCACCTCCTCGGAGGA
>NW_015522144.1:0-1651 GCF_001515645.1 Sinocyclocheilus grahami | reverse complement strand
GTGTTTACAAAATCCTGTTGTCATTAAGTTTATCGGGTCTTGAAATTATGTTTCACATCATAAAACCACATTTTGAGACTGTGTTTTGATCGTCTGACCCACTAGCAGTGCTGGATTGGCGCTACATTTCAAATCTTTCATCAGTCTCTTTCTGTTGTAGCAGGACAGGCTAGCTTAGCTTAGCATGCTACCGCTAAGAGAGAAGCGCGTGTTAGCTGTTTGGCTACCGGTCGCTAACACAGCCACGCTGTCGGAGTACACTAAGACATAATCTAGTTTAGATGAATAATAAAGTCATCTTTAAACCACAGTTTGAAAGAAGCTTCCCAATTTAACATACTATTTTCTCGTTTAGCCCGTTATCTCGCGTGCTAAGCTAAACGAGCAGCCTCAATTTGAGTTTGATTTTTATGGGACATTCTGATTTGAATTTAGCTGGCTAGTCTTAAGCACTTAACACAAACAGTTATAACGATGAACGTGTGGGTTTGGTCTTATTATCCGATGTTCCGACTGAGTTTCGGGTGTTTTCAGTGTAATACTGTCTGATCTTCACGCTGTTGTTGATTCCCGCACTGCGCTTCTGTAGATCCGCCGCTCAGTTTGTTTTCATTCGCCTTTAAAGCTGCCAAATACAGCATCGCGAACGGTATACAGACATATACCAGTGCATACCCAACCAGGGTAGTCTTCTTAGCTAGGTCCATCCCGCTGTACACACGAGTGAAGTCACACTGAAGGTGTTTTTATCCGTTACCTGTCCGCCCGTGCGCTTTCTGGTGATAGCCGCTGTCGCTCAAGAACTCCACAACAACAGTCTTACACTTTACTCTCAGTTTTCCCCTCCACGGTCAAGAACGCCTTGGGTTTAAACGCTATGCAGTTTTTCGTATTCCATGAGCCGGGAAACAGACGGGATAGCAGGCATATTTCAGCTGTAAACCCTACACCAGCCGGCCTCCGCCGTGACGCGCTCGAGCACAGAGCGAGAAACCCCGGGCCGTGACGTCACCCGCGGCCGCCGCACGAGCGCAAGCAATATTTTGATTCTGAGTGTCCCACAGTGAACTGTTTTTTTGTTTTTTTAACAGATAGTATTATTTAAAGTAACCAGTGCTTTCAAGCAATAAGCCCAACTAACAACAAAGCAGTACGATTTGTTCTGCATTTAATTTCTTCACTATAGATGTTTACTCTACTCTGTCTGTATTTATTTATTGATTTATTTGTTTGTTTGTTTATTTAGTACCCAGCCAGCATATGACCGACCTTGAAATACGGATGAAATAATGTCAGTTCTTGTTTCAACGTTGATACAACGTTTGAAAGTTGAAAGTGTTAATATAGTTGAACATTCTAAATGTGTGTTATGTTTAAGTTAAATTTTCCTGTTTAGCCATTAAAACAATAAACTTGACTCAACAATTCTTCGGTAATCACTCTTCTAAGATTTTCTATGTCTGATACAACAACCCAGTTGGCTATTATGAATATGATGGACTAGTATACTGCTGTAAAATATTTTGTCATTTTTGCAGAAAATGACTGTAATAATGTAGTGAAACATTATAAACCGTTTAACATCACTATATGTCATTTACTGAAAACATTGTCATATTTGTGATTTTGTGCTCCTTCCTGCAAAAAAAAA
>NW_015522143.1:0-1652 GCF_001515645.1 Sinocyclocheilus grahami | reverse complement strand
GCTCCACTTCCCCTCTGCACTGATCAATCCCTCACTTTCTCCGAAGGCTCGAAACAATGCAGCCAGCCAGCAGCCAGAAATGGCGTCTCGCTCTCCGCGGCGCTCTGTGCAGCCACACCACAATCTGTCTGTCACAATATTGTGACAACATTTCCACAACTGATTGAGGAGGGTCATCCACCACCCCTCCGCCAAAGCTGTGGAAAAGTGTTTGACCACCACAGTAAAGCAATTCGTAGTCATTTTTGTAAAATTACTCAATATCTAGGGATCATCTTTAAAAATAAAGAAATAAAATAAGGAGAGGAAAACATAATAATGAAACAATGACAATTTAAGGAGAACAAGCTGACAAAACATCAAAGAAATGGGAGAAAAGGCCATTTAAACAAAACAAGGAGATGAAACATAAAAAATGTAATAATAAAAAGCAATTTAAACAAAATGAGGAGGAGAAACAGCAAAATAAAGAAAACAGTGAGAAGGAAAACCAGAGAGAGAATTTTTATTTGTTTATAGTTTGTTGTATCATTATACAACATAAACTATAAACAAATGAAAATTTAAACAATGAAGCAACAAACAATAAAAAACGTGAAACAAAATAATGAAATAGTGGCAATTTAAACAAAGAGACAAACCAAAGAAACAAATTAAAATGTAACAAAATGAGGAAAGAAACAACAAAATAAATAAAAAGCAACTGAAACAAAACATGGAGAAAAAACTAAATAACGAAAATAACAGCCATTTAAACAAAATGGAGACAAAACTATTGTAATGTGAACAAAATAAGGTGATCAACAAAAACAGCAATATAAACAATAAGATGTTAAACAACTGAGTGAAAAACAATGCAAACAATCATGATCATGGAGCTGATTGAAAGTCTGCAATGTGAATAAAAAATAATAGGCCTCATGAGACATTAGCATAACAAATTTCTGCATAAACAGTTCATAAAAAACATTTGGTTTATTAGTTCATTCTCATGTAAATTGTACTGAATGATATATGCATTGTATTTCATGAATCACGTCCAATGTACACATGCACATATACAGTATATAAAACATGCATTAGTGATAATATACGCACTGCTAAAACGGATAAATAATAAACAAAAAAAATACAAAGACAGCATGCACACCCTGTGTGGTTCTCCAAGCACCAGACGCATCTTTATCTGTCTGGCAGTGGCCCTGAATGATCTCTGACCCCTTTGCTTGCACTGGGGGGTGTGTGAGAGTCGTGACCCCATCATAGAGGGGTGCTGGGCGCTGACTGCCCACCGCACACATCATTGATTACGAGCTTAATGCACAAACTCGCCACGTCTGTTCTACTGCAATGCAGAGCTCCAAACACACACACACACATACACACACATAAAGCGGGAGAGCTCACAAATCCACATAGATTCAGTGTTTAAACTCAAGCCGTCTTGGGCAGCGTCTGAACACATGTTTGTCGATACTAGTGAGCAGCATACAGGTTCAAGTCTATCACGCTGTAGGATGGAGAAGTGTGTATTTGTGTGTGTGTGTGTGTGTGTGTGTGTGGAAGGTTGGTGGGATCAGCAGGGACCGAAAGGGAATGAGGGTGATCAATCAACACACACACACACACACACACACACACACACACACACA
>NW_015522142.1:0-1652 GCF_001515645.1 Sinocyclocheilus grahami | reverse complement strand
TTTCTGTATTTCATCCAACTGTGTAGTAGTACACTGGTTCATCCAGTGCATCGATTTCCTTTTATGAATTCCACTGGCTTACAATTTATCTTTGCAGAGACAGACCAATTTTATACTACTTTCACACTGTACTAAATGCTACAAAGCAGACACTACAGCAAGAGGATTTGGAGTTTGTTTTATTGTTCTAGTCAACATCAGAGGTGCATCAAGGACATGGAAAAATAACTATCTGTAGGTTTCGCGCACAAACCACACTACAGTACTCCTGTCCTGCATGAGCTCTATCACACAGAGCCTCTTCTGCCATGACAATTCACCATCAGATTACCGTGTGCACGAGCGATTATGGAGAAATCATGGGGAATCTTGTGCACAAGATGAAGAGACAAGGTACAAAACGCAAAACAGACTGCAGTTCTAAGTTAATGTTCTCACCTTGTATTTTAAAATAGCAAACATCTCAGCCCAGATTGATGATATTCTCCACTAGAACCATCTCACCAAAAAGGCTGCACACAGAAAATGAGTAAAGCACAAACTAGACGATTCTTCACAGGAAAGGTGCGTGGTTTCTCCTCTAAAATGCTTGCAAAACGTCAGCAGATTCACTATTGAAATGCTTCCAGTTGTGACGCATTAAACATGAAGAATTTAACAGCGGAAAGATGTTTTTAAAAAGGAAAAAGAACAAATCAAATGTTTACTAGTCAAAGAAATCAAAACAGTCTTTTTTGCCCTGGCGATCATTTCCATGCACTTTGCATAAAGTTTAGTGTCAGGACAGAAAAGCGCTTTATTGTACAGCAGTGCTACTCAAGAGTTTCTAAGGAGAGGCGACGGGATTGCGCCCACGCGAGAGGCTGCAGTACAGGCTACAGACAAAGAACGAGTTCGCTTTATTTCCACCACATCTCAGAGAGACGCAGCAGAGAACATGGCCAGGCCGACTAGCTGCCTTACAGTATCGCGCACAAACATTCATACACATGTGCAATCATATGCGAGTGCACACCTGGCCACAGTACAAAAGCAAACCACTTGCTACATTAGATTAGAAACCAAAGCAAGTACGCTTCCTCACTCGCACAAACACAGTCGCTTCAGGGGGACAGATATTATAGAAGGTACAAAAAAACCTCTTAAAAAACAAAACATAACACAGAAGACCGTAAATTATACAGACGCACACGCAAGCACGCTATTATGCTGCGGTTTGTTCCTGGGCTCCGTTTTCATCTATTTTTATTGTACTACCATTCTCTTTCTTTTCCTGCTCCTTCTCTTGTTCGGACTCTTTCTGGAAAACACACACACAAAAAACAACATCATGAGTTAGAAGACAACAGCTATCTGGTGGTTAAATCTTTTGTGCAATGACTAAGAGCTAGTAACCGTAGACACTTACTTTGGCGTCTCTCTCTGCAAACTTCTGGAACATGTTGGCATAGAGGCGTTTGTCCTTCTCATGTTGCTCTTTGATATGTTTCTGGCAGACCACAATCTGGCTCTTCGCAGCCTTATTGGCTGGATACAACTGAGTGACGTGCTGGAAGTCTGCTCTCGCCCGGTCAAACTCCTTCATGACAATCAATGACTCTCCTCGTCTAAACAAAGCCTTCTCGTTATTTGCGTCCAGCTCCAGTGCCTTT
>NW_015522141.1:0-1652 GCF_001515645.1 Sinocyclocheilus grahami | reverse complement strand
TGATTCTGATTGGTCAGTTGTGGTATTTGGGGGTCAAATATTTATAAAAAATGATGACCATTGTTCAGGATAAACCTAAAACATCACTCGGAAAAAAAAGTACCAGTAAGAAAATCAAATGGCTGGATGAAAGATCTTAAAATAGAAAAAGACAAGTAAATTGGATGCATATTAATAAAAATATAAACATTAATATGCTAGGCGGATTTATTTATTTTTTTTAGTTGAAGTTTTATTTTTTTATGCATTTAAAAGGTGCTTTTATCCAAAGCAACTTACATTTCATGTCTGTCTGTTTGTTTATGTGATGAATAATAATAATAAAAAAACAGTACATTTGATTTTTGAGTGTGAATCACTACTGAAGTATTTATTTGTATAGAAGCCATGATAACAAGATGATATTATCCTTTACAAGATGACGATAGGCTGTAAAATAAAATAAAATAAAATAAAATAAAATAAAATGAAATCTACCCCTTTAACCAATCACATGCTCTCCAATCGCAATTTTAAATCACAGTCTTTTAGCAGGGAAATTTTTATTAATTCAATATTGTATTTCATTCTATACTGCAAGTGGTTGTATGCTTATTAGAATATCAAATTATTATCTTAGCAACACGCAACCATAACACTACTGGAATCAACTGTGAGCATTATCATTTATCAGTTCTCATGAAGAGTGCTAATGATGTGCCTGAGAAATCGTTATGAGAATCACTGCCTATGTAGAGCATTTCAAATCACTCTTTTATGAGTTTTCATTTAAGTAAGGATGCTGTCATAGAAGGTAACTGCCTATGCAGACAACAAGCTCACTCGGGTTTGGAACAGAGCTATAGAGAGAGATATCTTGCTCTGCCACCCACCGTCTATCCAGTGGAGTCTATACAGAGCATGACACTGAAGCAGACATCCAGATCAAAGCTGAACGTTTGTGCGTCATGTGTCTCTTCTTCATTCTTTTATTCCCTCTTTCATGTGATTATGGCTGATTTTCCTCCCACCCTTGGGATTAAATGCCTCTTTGGCAATAAATTCAACCAAACACACAATAATAAACAAATGCAAGAGGCAAAGGAGTGACAAAGGAACTTTGCGGATATGAGTGAATCTTTTAATGGGATTTTGCTTTTCTGGTATTTTCCTCTGTTTACAATGTGAAAGTTGGTAATTCAGTGAAAAAGAATTAAGTGATTTCTGAGAACTAATGCAAAAATACAAAGAAAAATATTTGATAAACTGAATGCATTGAGTTTAATTGTATGTGTTCTATTGGACTACTATATAAAGGGGACAATCCCTTTTTATTTTCACAATGCTATTATCAAATTATTTAATTATGCAGTGTAGGATTTTTATCAGCAATACTTTCTGCAGTTTGCATCGTTATGCCAGTAGATGGCGACAAGTGACTGTCTTTATGAGTGAATCATTGATTCATTCATTCAACCAATCAATTCATTCAAAAACTTTTTTTCAGGAACAAAACAATTGATTGTTGTTATCAGTGAGTCACTAAATCATTCACTCAATCAAACTGATTTGTTGAAAATGCTATAGCACACTTGCTTGTGTGACATTGTTATTTCACTATAATATTTTACTATTTATTTTACTAAAATTGTCAGGAGTGATGATTTAAAGGG
>NW_015522140.1:0-1652 GCF_001515645.1 Sinocyclocheilus grahami | reverse complement strand
ATAAAAAATTATAATATTTTATTATTATTGTTGTTTGGTTATATTGAGTGGTTTTTATAAAAACAATGTGAATGTGGCGTTCTCTTTTGCATGGCTCACAAAATGAGATATTTAGCACAATGTCCAAGCTGCACTTTTGCCGTAAAATTATGCATTTATAGTTGTCGTCACCATCCACTTTCATTGTGTACATTTTGCATTCAGATTTTTGTTTTTCCTTGTTGATCTAAATTTTACATTTTTAAAAAATATATATTATTTATTACTTATATTACATACACTACCATTCAAAAGTTTGGGGACGGTACATTTTTAAATGTTTTTGAAAGAAGCCTCTTATGCTCACCAAGACTGCATTTATTTGATCAAAAATAATCATGGGGTGACTTAATTTTATTTTTGGCTAAAGTTGATAATGATGATTATTATTGTTGTTGTTAGTAGTATATTTAGTAGCATAATTCTTTATTAATTTTAATAAAGAAAAAAACTATAATATTGTATTATAATTATGATTATGTCGTATGGTCATATTGAGTGGTTTCTATAAAAACAACAATGTGAATATGGCGTGACTGTCAGTCTACCGATCAAGCACGAAAAGTTGTCTGCGACCTTCAACTACACTTTAGAGTATTTTTTAAAAACATTTTTGAACATTGTTTTTTTTTTTGTATTAATATTTACAAGGTGAAAAAGGTTAACTGAAGTTACGCGTTTTTTTTTTATTTTTTTTTTTTTTAAGTTTTTCAGTCTGTCAAATTAACTGAAAATATTAAGTTTGGTTTGTTAGAAAGTAAAGTCCTTTGTCACGACTCTTACTATGTTGCTGAATTCTGTCATAATTGATAATTTCATAACTGATAAAAGTTTTCTAAAAGTTGTTCCTATGCGAGTATTGTTTATATTGTGGCATAGTAACATTACCTTCTCTAAAAAGGTAAGCATTTTTGATGGTGCTCCTAAATGTTTTTAAATTGAAGTTAAACATTTTTTGCTTTTAGTGAAGTCAGACCAATATATTGCTGTTTAGTGCAAATATATTGCTGTTTATTGTACATTGCTGTTTAATAAGTTGTTAGAGAGTGCTCTGGCTGAAGTCCAGTGGTGGCAGGGAGAGCAAATTAAAAGAAAGTGCTGTGACAGTGAAAAGCATCTTGTGTGAGCAGAGTTCAGTGGAGAGTGAGTTAAGATGGACTCCTCTAACAAGCTCCCTCACCGATTCTTTCAAGCTGAAGAAGCTCGGAGCTCAGGCTAATTAGAGTGAGTCAGACAGAAGTGGCTGCTAGATGCTGATCCGCTCTCCCTGCAGACAGCATCCCAATTAGCCTCTACTCACACCCTACACCGAGACCGCAGCAGCCCCAGGACTCTTCTCATCTCAGCCAAATACATACCTGGGTTACAATACCCCGAGAGAGTCTCTTGTTTTGCTGACTCACTGGGTTTTCAATGGACTTGAAGGTCAAATTACTTTCTCTCTCCCACACCTGTAATACACAATAAGAAAGATTGTCTTTTATGGGTTTAGTTTTTGTAATGCTTTTGAAAGTTCATGAAGATAGACAAAGGTGTTTGAAAAACAAATGTTTGGCAGTTGGGCATTAACCTGTTCCCTTTCATGGGAACTTCGAACTGCGTCCTCTAGGGGT
>NW_015522139.1:0-1652 GCF_001515645.1 Sinocyclocheilus grahami | reverse complement strand
ATGAGGGAGGCAATTTCATGTTTGCCATCAATGTAGACGGCATAACAATTAAAAGCATTAAATCAAAGCATTTTAATTTTAATTTTAATTCAAGCATTCCTTTTTATTTCAATGGCAGTTGCTCAGCTGGTGCTGGACAATGTGAAATTTAAATGTGATTTAAAAACAGCAATTTGGCTATGGTTACTCAGTTTAGCATGCCACAGAGACTTCTTCCAAAACCATTTGAAGAGTCAAACTCTGCTCAGGGGTAATTACAAGTAACAAATCATGTAAAAACGTATCTTTCATTGGAAAATTAAACAACCTTTTAACAAACGTTAATTGATAATTGCCTTAAACAACTGAGAAGATAGTGATGAAACTACATTTGAAAATAAACCTTTTAAATCACCTTTCAAGTTCAGAAATATATAAAATATTGGCATATAAGAGTCAAATTGGACAGCAGGTACTCATGAATCACCCATTTAATGGTTTATCTATTGCCAAAATTGTTATTACAATATTGAATAGCCTACAACTTCTGTTGAGAACCAACGTCAAATGATGTTCACTAACATGAATGAATAGAAAAGAACACCACTTATTTCAAATGAAAAATCTTTTATAACATTACAATTGTCTTTATAGTCACTTATGATCAATTTAATGCATCTACTGATGACAAACTTTTGAACGTTAGTGTGTTAGTGTTTGTGTGTATTGTTTATGCTACTACAAGATTATTCCTTCATCAGTGTCTCTTCATAAACCCTTTCTCTCTCCCCAGCGTCCACTGGCTGTTTCCTGCAAACAGTCTGTAATTGCAGGATCTGTGGTATCATGAGACAGAGGAAATAAATCTTAATAAAGGGGAATAGGAACATTTTGCTGATTAAACCTGATGTTGTATCTTAACTCTGTTGAGAGTGATGGACCAAACATCCACATATGCAGAGCGCTCACAGGTCCCTGCTGTTTCTGTAGTTTTAATTCCATTATAACATCCTAGACTTTCAGCAATAATCTGAAGAGACTCATCTTTAGAGAATCATTACTGAACAAACAACATTAGTGCACATCTGCATTTCCCTTATAATCATAAAATCATAATACTTTTTATTTCTCCGCATACTGTACATGACATCATTAGCAAGAAAACTTTCAGGAAATTTTTGGCATGATACAGTACAGCTTAATATCACTGTTTTCCCTCTCACTGGTTAGCACTCCAGATTCCAGTAATCTTTCAGCTGATCTCTGAGTCTTTGAAGAATAAAATGTTGTTTTATAGCATGGTGGCATACTATAAAAGCTGCTAAAATATTGTATGCTTATGTGCATGAATCACTAAGAAAAGCCGGTGTGGCTGCAGGCCAGAGGTTTTTTGTTTGGAGTTTCATTAGAAGATTGGCTGCTGGGGTTTAAATGATGGCAGTGGGAAATGTAGCAGACTGAACTATAATTTCCAGTTTCACAGCCTTGAGCAACAACCAGAAGGTATAACAAATACATTAATGAACTAAGAAAGAAACAAAGAAAGGAAGAAAGAAATATTTGCTGCTTGTTAAATTTAAAATACAATTGCTAAACATTTTGTTTCTACTTAATTTAATTATGTCCAATCTACTTACATTTGTAAAACTGAACTTTACCGAATTTCTTTTTCA
>NW_015522138.1:0-1653 GCF_001515645.1 Sinocyclocheilus grahami | reverse complement strand
TTTTTTTTTATTGCTATTAGTATTTCATAATCCAAATTATTTACTTTAATAATTTGTATTACAATGTAAATGTTGAATGTTGTGTATACTGATGCTTTAATTTGAATGTTGCTTTAAAGAGTGGCCTCAGGAAGGAGTAGAATACAATTCAAACTAGCACTACTGAAATATATGCTTTGGATGCCAGAGAGGGGCACAGTGTAATGGTGTCCTTTAAATTACAGAAACTACCTTAACCTACATGGATTTTAGTACATGCATGCACTTAAATTTTAGTCTTTCTCTTTTGATACAAACGGACCAAAAAGCCTCCCTCGTTTCTCCCTCTAATACCAACAACTGACTGTGACACAGTTATAGCCTACTAAGCAAAGACCACTTCCAACATTTTAAATAGAAACAGTAAAACAATTAAAAACAAAAAATACAATAAAATAAATATTAAACTATTGTTTAACTATTGCGAGCAGACGAAAGTTATTACTAAACTGTATAGATTCCTAACATTAAACAGACATTCCTCGACCTGATATTTAGGCAAAATACCCTTTGAACTGAGAACACAGTGGTTGCGTTTCCTCTGTCAGCCACTTGAGGACGGCAGACATCTTATAACTAATCATTCAAAAAAAACAAAAAACTGCAGTAATCCTGACGGATTGTAGTTCTCTGAGGAGATCATGCTGGAACCCTGCAGGAAAAAACAAGAAGCCCACAGGACATGGCAGGATTCCTGTAGTCTAGGGTTGTATTTAGGATTATTGCAGGATTCAATATAGGCCTAGGCCTGCCTGAAAATGTAGAAATGTAAAATGTAGTTTGTGTAAGGCTTGTCTAGAAAAGTCCGTTCCCGCTTGATTAATCATTTTCAACCCATATAATGAATACATTTAAGAATGAAACCGATACCTCATCGTTCCTCGTCGGTGCAGGAGAGCAGCTCCCCCTCACTCCGTTTTTATGCTATAGGCCTAACCACAAGAGGCCATACAAGGTTATTCACCCCGGAAAAAGGTGGCCACCTCACTGAAGCAGCATCTTCTTGAGAAAAAGTTCAGAGCGCAGAGTCAAGTATTCAAGGTTTGGTAACATTCTCATCCTAAAATGCACGTTTTAATCATATCTGCCCTCCTCATTAGGCAAATATAAAGGGCAAAAGGCACGTTCGGTTTAAACCAAATTGAAACAAAGATGGTGCTTGACATGTTGACAATAACAAACACGCCATATTGATGTCATTGACTTATTATTGATTCTCCTTTGATGCCTGAGCTCTCTTTTCAGGTCAGTTGAAGATCCTTTTATAGTTGACTCAAAATGTATTTCCTAAAGAATTACAACATTTTAAGTGCAAAAGACAAAAACATTTTGCATGGATTTGAACCACGTACCAATGCTCATAAAATAAAATAAAATAATAATCTGCCTCATGTATTTTGTTAAATGAAACAAAGTAAACACAATCACAAAAATCCATCAGTTGATATTGAGCTGAAAAGAGAGCATTCCTTTGGTGAGTTGGGACAGTGTTAATGTTTGGCACCAGCATTTTATATGTCCTGTGTTTGTCCTCACAAGAGGGTTTGCCCCCTCATGCTGTTGCTTCCAGTTTCCTCCAGTCTCCCCCTGCCGCCATGTCTGGCACTGCTTTCG
>NW_015522137.1:0-1653 GCF_001515645.1 Sinocyclocheilus grahami | reverse complement strand
GTCTGAATACTTTCCGTACCCACTGTATATATATATATATTTTTTGGTAGTTTTGGTTCAAATTTGTGCACTTTGGGCACTGGAAATAAACAACCTTGCACTGATGTGCTGCGCCATCATTCTTGTGTTTTTCCAACCTGCCTCTTCTCAAGTGGTGTCAGAAGTGGGATGGCCATCCGCAAAACAGTTCTCCTCGGCACACACCGGTTACAACCACCACAGATGGTAACATGGTGTCTTTAATGCGAGACTTTCTGGCAGCCCAGCAGAAATGCGTGGAAGGTTTCATATGTGAACTCCGGGGACTGCGAGAATCAGTACAATGGCAGATCATTCAGCAGAACATTTGGCGTTCCACTCCGTCTCGGAGCGTACACACAAAAAAACTGCCTGCCAACGTGCGAGTGTGAATTTGAATTTTCTTTTGCGGCATACTGCACTTATAATAAGTGCAATTGACCAATCCGTAAGCCCCTCCCCTTGAACGCAGATGAGCCAGGCAGTCGAGTATCAGTGGCACTGAGAGTGGAACTCCGAAGCTTGCGTCATTTTTATGGGGTTTATGCTTCAAAAATGGAAAAACGATGTGCCTGGGGTACTTGTAACAGTGATTCCAGGTATCCTGAGAGGTTAGGCAATGGAATTTATTTTCTTAAATTTCTTAAACCCGGAGCAAAATGTCCCATAGCATTCACCCCCAATCCCAATGAAGACAAAAATGTTTGTTGGTTGTCATACTCTCATTAAGGCTCCTATAATATAATAATAATAAATATAGCACCATTAACTAAAATGGCAGTTGTGGCCAAATGGTTAGAGAGTTGGACTTGTAATCTGAAGGTTGCAGGGTCTGAGTTTGAGTCTCAGTACCGGCAGGAGTTGTAGGTGGAGAAGTGAATATACAGCACTCTCTTTGCTCTGGGCGTTGGAGCAAATGGCTGCCCACTGCTCCAGGTGTGTGTGTTCACTACTCACTGCTCTATGTGTGCACTTGGATAGGTTAAATGCAGAGCACAAATTCAGAGTATGGGTTACCATACTTGGCAAATTTTATGTCTTTCCTCAGAAAGTTTTTTTTGCACTTTTCTCCTTGATTTGTTATAACTTTTGGCAGTCTATACTACTCCATATGTTTTTCTCGGCCCGACCGATTAGTACAGCCTAAAACATGACAATAATTGACAATTTTCAGCAGCAATAATCAGCAAAATTTGGGAGTTCTGTTCGGTTCAATGGCATTGTTTACGTTCAGTGCCGCCAATGTGGCAGACTTCCGGATTGATGGCATGTAGTGAAAACATTTTATTCCAGAAATGGAATTGTACAGCTACAGCTCACATGCATGAATGTTGAGGTGTGTCTGAACTAGCTGATGCACAAAATCAGCACCCTGATAAAGAGGTTGACTGGCACAAAGTATTTTATGTATTTTGAAAATACAAAAATACTAATCTTAAATGTATTTAAATAATTTTTTTTTTAAATACATTAGATTTTTTTTACAAAGGCTTTATAATACAAAATACAAAATAGATTTTGTATTTCAAATACATATTTTAAATACATGTATCTGAAATACTGCCTATTACTGTGAGAGGGATAAATAAAAAATTAAAATGTAAAAA
Organism: Sinocyclocheilus grahami; assembly: GCF_001515645.1. NCBI lineage: Eukaryota > Metazoa > Chordata > Actinopteri > Cypriniformes > Cyprinidae > Sinocyclocheilus > Sinocyclocheilus grahami. The sequence continues at coordinate 28 of NW_015522137.1, read as the reverse complement.
TTTACACACACTGATATTGTTCCATATC
>NW_015522136.1:0-1653 GCF_001515645.1 Sinocyclocheilus grahami | reverse complement strand
GGAGAAACAATAATGTACAATATGTGGAAAATGTGTTTTTTTAACCTTAAACAGCATAAACATATTGCATTACACCAAATACACAAAATAATTAGCAACATCATATGACCCCTTTAATAATGTATGACGTTTAATAACACAAGTTCAAATCATCTTAAGACAGTGACACAGTGTTACTGTAAAAAAAGACTAAAAAGCCCTGAAAGCACATTGTAAAAATGCAGAAATACAAACATCAATAACTTTGCACGTAATGGAGCCTGAGGTGTTTGTCCATCGCTTGTGCCGTGCATAAAGAAAGAATCAATCAGTCCAGCTGGTCGAGTCCCAGAGGAGGACTGACGTGTCTAAACACCGTCCCGGAGGACGTCAGCCTCCATTAATGTCCTCTACCGCACAACGTTAGCTGTGAGAGATTCTGCTCACCGTCTTTGGGTTTTCTCATTGAATTCATGTTCAGATCTGTGTCTCTTTCTCTTTTATTTATAGGGTGTCTCAAAATGAAAATCTGCAGCGAAGTTTCCCATGGATTTAGTGGTTAAATGACAGTTATATATTACTACATTTATTATAAGTGCAGTTTGCATGCTTCGATTCAATAAAGGTGTATGCAGTCGACATTGTGTGTATATTTTGGGTATAGCATTTCTCCTAATGCATCAGTTGTGCATATTAGAGATGATGCAATAAAAAAATTCAATAAATGTTCAATTAAAAAGATACATTCTGCACTTTTATTTTTATATTTTCTGTGTTCACTTTAATTTTAGCTAAAGTGTTTTTGGAATTTTTATTTTATTTTATTTTTTAAATATGTCCATAATATTTATTTATACATTTTTGTACATTTAATGTTTTTTTTGGTTTTTTTTATTCTTAAATTAATCTTGTTATGTGTTTTAATCATTTTTGTTTTTTATTTTGTTAGTTTTTTTGTCTATTTAGTTTTTGTTAATTTCTATTTATTAATTAATACATAATTAATTAATACTTTATTATCAATTAATACTTAAAGATAAACCAAATGAAAATGATACATGTTGCTTTGGCAACTTGTTGAAATAAAATTATTATTTTAAGATAATTTTAAAATGATGTTTTCTGTATTTTAAAATAAACACTTATTTTATTTTAGGTAATTAAAACGTTTTTTTTTTATGGTTTTATTTTTAGTTTAGTTAACTAATAAACCTGCTCATACTTAAGATTACGGGTTTGATCAGATCACTAAGCATTACATTAAAAACACTGATGAACCTAACTAATTATCCAGTTGAAGTAATGGCTAGTTTGGGAACATTTACATTTCTGCATTTTTTTAAAAAATAAAATAAAAGTGTATGCAAATGACAACACATATTTTGGCTATAGCATTTAGAGATGATGCAATAAATTAAATCAATAAATGTTCAATTAAAATACACAACCTTCACTTTTGGTCAGGCAGATTGTAATAAAATGAAAAGATGATAAACAAAACATGAGAGATCATATAAAAGGAATTAAATGACCATCAGGGGAGAAAAGAGAGAAGTACTGTTCTGACAAGGATTGTATGCTCATTAACAGACAGCAAGAGCATCACTCATCATCTATGAGATCAAACTACTGGGGCAAACGGGACTGAAAAGCAAATATAACCCACTAACACAT
>NW_015522135.1:0-1654 GCF_001515645.1 Sinocyclocheilus grahami | reverse complement strand
TCCATGCCCATTTTGTGCATGCGCAACGTTTATACATCAGGCCCCTGTGACACTTTTTTCCCCTTTTTGTTTAACCTCATAATGTTTCGTCCCATCTAACTGCGTAATCCGATGACCAAACATTAGCTGTCAGCGTAACTTTACGTTGTGGCAGTCTGGAAAGTGAGATTCCTGGATTTGCTGCCACAATGTATGTAACTTTGGTGTCAGATGTTAAAAGTGTTGTGGTCTGTTGTTGTGTTGCTAATCTAGGTTTAATTTGACTTGATTGATTAGCCTGTGGGCAGACAAGCAGTAGACAAACCAGTTCAACATTGGTTTACAGATAGTCTATTCATTCTTATGAAGATGAAAATGAAGGTGAAACTTGGTCTTGACAGCAGCATTGATCTAATCTGCTGTTTTTTTGTATGAGAAACCTCACAAAGTCAGTCATTGTTTCCAAAATATTCATCATATTCAAATTCAGTGTCTGCATGACTCCATACATGCACGGCTAAAAATACATGCAAAATGTATTTGGGAAAACGGGTTAAAACATGATCTCAGGTTTTAGTTGTTTAAAGATTTGTTTAAACTACTAACCCCAAGTGAGCATTAGTTATTGTAATGCATCATCAGGCACCAATGGATTTTCATTTGGACAGACATTTGCATTTCCACAGTCAAAGGGTTTTTGTGCTCACTCTTAATGTTAGACGTAACAATATTAAAATGAGGTTAACCTATCAATAATATGATTATATACTGTGTGTCCACTGCTGGTTGGTCTGATAGCACAAGGAAACCAGTGTCCAATACCTCCTTATTTCCCTGGACAAAGGTTGTCTGTGTTCCTTGTGATACTGTGTTACATTTGTTGAATCACAAATGAGATGGATTTGCCTTTTTTTGCATGTGAGCTCTCAGTAGCTCGACTGTCCTGTGTTTAAAGATTTTCAGGCTATTGGTTTTCTATCCACAGGTGGTTTTGCTATCGTATTTCTGGTGAGGGCTCACCAGGGCATCCGTTGTGCGCTGAAGAGAATGTATGTCAACAATGAGCATGACCTTCAAGTATGCAAGAGGGAAATTCAGATTATGGTGAGACATTCCCTTATACACAGATCTTTATTTATTTATTTATTTTTGTCAACTGGTAAAGTATGACACTAAAAATTGTGTTTTAGATTTACAGAAAATACACATGCTGATACAATAAACCCTGAGCCACTATAAGTGACTTTGGCTAAAAATGTCTGCCAAATGAATAAATGTTCATTATTAGATATCGCCACAAGCAGCAGTTATCAGAGCCCAAGCACTTTGAGAAAAAGGGAGAAAATGACCACAAACTCCAAATTTGGCAGAGAATAGACATCTAAAATTGTGAATTTTAATAGAATGTTATTTTAGTTATACTGCTCCCTATTAGTGGAATTTGACAAAAATTAGAGTGCCCTCAAAATGATGGCTACCAAATTTCATGCAGGCACGACTTTGTGTTCAGGCGGTATATAGACCAAGCAAGTATGGGCCATGAACAAAAATTAAATTAGCTTTGGCTGCTGAACAAAGTGACAAACTAGCTTGGAATTTTTTTTTTTTTCAGGAGAGACTATGCAAGATATATAGATATAAGATAAGATATACATACATATATATATATATATAT
>NW_015522134.1:0-1654 GCF_001515645.1 Sinocyclocheilus grahami | reverse complement strand
GCTTTCACAACGAAACACCGCGTCACACACGGTGGCCTTGAGTGAGCGGAGGCCTGCGGGCTAGAGTGAACGGCGGCCGGCGGATTCGACGGAGTGGCTGGCGGGCTTGTGGGAACCACATGTGACGACCCCGGGCTGGACTCTGCTTCGTCCACGGTGAAAGCTGATCCGGCGATCCACAGCGCGAACTTGATGTATTTCCTCAGCAACCAGCACGGATCAGCTCCAGGCATGACGAAGCGGATATCGTCCTCTTTTGGCAGGCCAAACAAAGTAGTTTCGCTTTCACAACAAAACACACAGCGCCTTCACGACATGGTTGGCAGCAACAATACTACAACGAGAATAAAAGTTACGCCTTCTTTCTTTGCGTGAACATTTGGGCGGCATTATGCAAATCTTCCCACATCGTGACGTGGACATGTGGGGGCATGTTAGAACGAGCTGTTTTAGGTAGGCGTGGTTGACTCTTAACTTTTATAAAGAATATGAGACTTTAGTCTTTGCAATTTTACAGATCTTCTTTATGCACCAAGAGCTTGTAACACTTCAGAGAAAGGAAAAATTGAAATCGCATCATATGACCCCTTTAAACTGAACTGAGCTGGATGATGACATCATTGAATTCAAGGATGAACTCCCTTTAACTGAAAAATTAGTGTTTACTATTGTCATTTTGCATTATTGACACACTATTTTCCTAATTAATGCTGTACAGTTGCTTTGACACAATCTGTATTGTTAAAAGCGCTATATAAAAAAAGTTGACTTGACTTTAAAATTGAGAACGATTTTTAAATCTTTATCATTCTTTATAGTTATCGTCCTTGATGTGAACAGACCTTTATACTGCTTATTGCAAAGGCAAGCTCCTCTAAATAAACCTTACAACCACACAATAGAAATGCTGAAATGTGTGGTTTTGTATCACTGTAATTTGCTAATCAAACTGAGTAGCGTTTGAACTGTTGAAAGATTCAAAGTAAATTACACACACCTGCAGGTTATGCTTACTGTTGCCCCAATTGAAGTATTGATAGAAAGGTGTAAAATGTATTGCACACACATGCATGCAGAACTCAAAAACCTGCACTCACAAGGGTTTAAAAAAATCTAATAATAACCATTAAAGTGTAAGAAATTTAACAGCATTCAGTCGTGTGTCCAGATGTTTGGCTTCTACTGTATGTATTTGCCCCATTCACATTCTCTGTTGGACTTTCTTTTGCACACACACAGAGAAATGTGTGAGGCCACTTCATCATCATTATGAGTGTCAATCTGGCTGGACTAGGTGAGTGTAGCGGTGGCCAGGCTAATTTAAGGAGCAACTGGGGACACAAGAAACATCTTTCCTGGGGGAGATGATAAATGAGCCGGCCTCATTTAAGAAAAAGGGCAGAAAAGCCCAAAATTCTCCATGTCAAGCACACCAAAAGATTTACGTACATTATTGTAATATAACAATATAACAATTCTTATATATTTCTTTAGATCTTGTAATTTGAGGTAAAATATTTTTATTTGTACTGTGCAACAAAATGAAAGGAACACTTAAATCACACACTGGATTTCGATGAATGAAATATTCAAGTTGACTATCTTTACTTACACTGAACAAAATTATAAATGCAACACTTTTTTTGCCCCCATT
>NW_015522133.1:0-1654 GCF_001515645.1 Sinocyclocheilus grahami | reverse complement strand
AGCACTGGGTTGTATTTAACCCAGCATTTTTTAGAGTGTGTTGTTGTTAAATTTGCTTTATAAATAAATATGACGGACTGTTAGCCTACTTTCCACCTCTAATGACCCTAAATGAGAAAAATCCACAGTCCACAGTTTAACCACAGTTCAAACAGTGATCTCTCCTGACCTGTTGCTTATGTAAGTCACTGCATTTCTTAAAGTCCTTGTGTTGTCGTGATTGTAGATGGAAAGGCCAGCACCTCTGGGGCGTTTCGTATGGAGATGTGAACGCTTGCTCCTTCACGCATCGCAGGCCGTCGTGTCCACAAAAGAAAGATGATTTGTCTGTGCTGCTGAGCTCCAGCGAGAGGCCGGCTGTGAAGGACGCTCTTGCAGTCATTCCCGGCGGCTCGCTGATGTATGCATCCGGAGCGGGATACAAGATCCTGTGCGTGGTCCAGGGTCTGGTAGATGTGTATGTGCTCTCCGAGGGCAGCACCTTCAAGTGGGACTCGTGCGCTCCTCATGCTCTTCTGCGGGCGCTGGGTGGCGGGGTCTCGGATCTGAGCAAGTGTATGCGTGCCCACATCAACGGAAACAAGGGACACACAGCTGAACTGACCTACCATCAACCACACAACCAAAGTCAAGGTGTGGACCGATGGGCGAACAGAGGAGGAATAATCGCATATTTGGACTCCAGCGTAATTGATAAAGTCGTGGCAGCACTTGCTGGAAAGATATGATAAAAATGAAATGTAAGAGCTTAGTGTATGCAAGTGTATGCTTGTATTTTTATGCATAATCTTATGTCGTTTATGATGCAATTTTTATGTTAAGATTTAGTGGCATAATCGAATATAAATTTAAGGCTGTAGCTTTTCAGGAGAAGATATATATTATAATGCTCATCTACAATGTATATATCAGTAAGTTTTATTTTTTTGGAAGAAGCTGGTTATATTTTCAAGACAAAAAGGAAAGCAATTACTGTTTTGCCTCATTCTCATTGTAATGTTGTGTAAATGTTACAGATAATATCACGTTTTACAGTTTCTGATGGTCACCTGAAATAAAAGAAAAACCTAGATTATCATGTATAATACACGGACATTCAGGCCCTTTTATAGTGATGTTTTTGACTTGATTCCTCTTTTCCCCCCCTTATATTTCGCTCTAAGAATGGCAGAAACATTGAGAAAAGGGGTGCCATGAGAGTCTCTCACAGGAAAGACATTTGACTGGTTTGAGTTGTACTTTTCGGTCTCATTCTAAACATTCAATGGACTTTGAGAGCTATAAGGGGCTGATGGGGAAAGTGTTTTTAAGAGCACAGAGATGACCATGGATGCCCTTTTATGTGCAAAAGCTGTTTAATCCTCATTTCATTCCCTCTTGGCTTCATGTCAGTGCCAGTGTGCTAATGACTAGAAAAGGATCCAAAGTGTCACTACTTCACACTGTACACATACAGGTCATGTGACCCGAGTGAATTTATAGAAAATACTGGATAAGTTTCACATGAACAAAACCTCTTTGGATAAGGGGCATAGTTCTTTAATGTTTGATATCCGGAATAATGCACTCATGAAAGTTGACGGAGATCAAAATGAAGTTTAATCAAGTGCAATGAAGTTATTAGTCTTTCAGCATTATATAAATGCTAATTTGA
>NW_015522132.1:1059-1654 GCF_001515645.1 Sinocyclocheilus grahami | reverse complement strand
TGTAAGGCCTTAGATCTGGTGTCTCTCTCATTTAGTTCCACATCTCTTGTTTTTAACAGTGACATTGTGTGAAACAGTTCTCTTTTCAAGTCCTGGCTGATGGCTTTTTCCAGCGGCGCTTGGTGTCCAGCGGCTGTTAGAGCCTCCTGAAGACTGGTGATTTCCTTCTGTCGCACCATTCTGTGAGGTTCTTTGCATCCGTTCTGTGCTTTCTCTCGTTGAGCAGGTGTCAGTTCTCTGCAGAATTCTGTGACTTGCAGTTTCAGCTCATTTACCTCCTGTCTGAGGCCCTTGAGGGTGTGGGCCGAGGAGAGGATGATGCTGGTCAGGTGTTCACTTATGTCGCAGTCTCGCTGTTCCTTTCTTTGCCATTGCAGGTCGTTGGCTGCTTGGAGCTGAAGGATGTCCATTACAGTGCTCTGCTAAGTGTCCAGGTGGTCCTGGTGAGCTGGCAGGGCTGGATGTCTGTGGAATGTCTGCAACATACTGGCACACTTGTGGGAACACCAGAGAGAGAAAGGGGCAAGACAAATGCAAGTACGTCCAGAGGTGTTAAACTATCTCTATGGGGAACGGCTGTGTAGGCCATGTAAGG
>NW_015522132.1:0-759 GCF_001515645.1 Sinocyclocheilus grahami | reverse complement strand
TCATAAACCTAGGGTTAGACTGTTAGCTAAACTAGCAGGGACACACCAAATACCTCGTCAAGAAAAAGAAAAAGAAACAATGGGAATTGTTTCTAGTTCTATCTTGGCTTACATTGTGTTGAACAGTAGCTGCCCTTCAATGTATTAGGTCTGGCACTGAGGAGTGAGGAGAAGTAGAGAGGAAACAGGGATTAGACTACTAATAACCTGTATAACTCATTAAGGAAACAACAGTTGCTAGAACTACTGTAATCCTATACAAAATGTGAAGATGGTGATGGTAAAATAACTAAAATTAGGTAAAAGTAGAAAAAAACAAACAAAATGGGTCCTAATAGCTGTAGGAAATTAAAAAGGGAAAGTAAATACCAAATATATATATAAAAAAAATAATAATAAAATGAAATAATAAAATAAAAAAAATGATTTAATTAAATCTCAAATTTAATAAAAATCAATTGAGCTGAATTGGTACATTTGTGCTAAACAAATGTAAATAAATGCAATAAAATTAAAGAGAGGTAGAATAAAGTCAAAACAAAAATAAACAATAACACAAGTAAAACTACAGTATGTGGGTAGGGACCACAGGGACCTGTGATGGCATCAACAGGAAGTGACACCAGGAGTGACGGGGATAGAGAGAGAGAGAGAGAGAGAGAGAGGGGAGTGGTTAGAAAGTTACACTTTACACGCCTATCTAGTGTTAGTCATATACTAACAGCTAGCAGTTGAGGTAAAGGGCTTAGCTTAAGAGTT
>NW_015522131.1:0-1654 GCF_001515645.1 Sinocyclocheilus grahami | reverse complement strand
CCCTCTCCTTCGGGGGTCAAGGCTCACTCCTCCAGAAGTTGGCCTCCAGGACCTGCCGCCCTGCCTACTTTAGCCATTCCTGGCTCCCTTTTCTCTCTCCTCAGTTGTGCTCTTCCACACTAGGCAGGGATTTGCAAGTCTGGCGGCGTGGGAATTCTCATTCCCGTAGCGTTTCGACGCAGCTCGAGTTCCTGAAGGGGAATGTCTCCAGGTTACGTATGCAACCATGGTTCCCCGAAGGGAACGAGACGCTGCGTCTCAGGGCCATACTTCCGGCATCCCTGCCAGCGCTTGCTTCACTCCTAGAAGCTGACGCCAGTTTCACCGCACGTGTTTTTATGCTTTCTGGTCGCTACGTCACCCCGCCTGTGACGTCTCACCCATCCATTGGACTGATTACACATGTGATTCAGAGCGTAGTCACGCTGGAGGCATTCCCGTAGCGTTTCGACGCAGCATCTCGTTCCCTTCGGGGGAACCATGGTTACATACGTAACCTGGAGACGTTTTCATGCAAATGCCTTTATTGGCGTTCAGGTTATTCAACGAATGAACAAATCTGTTTTCAAATGACCTACGGTGGTTTTCTTGCATAATCATTATGATTTGCATATAAACGAGACTGTTTTCTTTTTATATGATGAGAAAATGTTGGTAGTGTTATGTTGTAGATGTAAAGGCACTCATTGACACTGAGGACTCAACATTTATACTTCAGCAATTCACAATATGAATGAAGAAAATTTGCAGAAGTGTTTATTCAATTATCACACACACACAAAGTTATTTATTTATTTATGATTGATTACCAAATCGCTTTCATTTTGTCTCTTTCATAAATATAAATATAAATATTGTGAAAAGAATGGCGAGCATCACATAACCACAAGCATAATGAGATGTTATTAGACTTGATGAATTAGCTTAAGTGGCTTGTTGAAAGTATTACCAATGAAACATATTTAAAAAATTTAAAATGTATAATTGTTAACACCAATATGACTTCTAGTGTTGTTAACAAAAATGAACAAGTGTGTAGTGCTTGGGATTTTATTTTAATGCACTCGCAAAAACTAATTTAATAAAAATGTAAATGGTAAGTAAATGGTAAAAGAGCAGAATCAACATTGTGAGCTGTACACAGATTGACCTTCAGAACATGTGTCAGCTGAAACGAGCAGAGACTTGATAAGGAATTTTATGGTGAATTGTGGGCTCTGATCGAAGTGTGTTACTTTTTAGAAATCAAATGTTTCTTTTCCTGCATGATGACGAATGGCAATTTAAAAATGAAATAAATTGGATTTTCTGAAGCATTTCTTTTTCTAAAGGTGACTTTTCTGAGTTATCGCACTAGAAACATTGGAAACTTTAAAAAAGAAATCCCACTTCATTTGAACAATCTCTCTTTTATATGAATGGTTGGTTAAATCATCAGTTGCCTCTTTTAAGTTCTCCTCAGCTCAATGGAAGAGATAAAACTGCTGCCACTGTGTGATATAAAATATATTACATAATATTAAGATCTGACATTTAATTTTCACTCAAAAGAGCATGTCTCAACAAGACCTACAAATTATATACCGTATATGTAGCAAAGATCACGGAAACTTATCACATATATTAAGAACTATAAAGTTTTGAGCCAACAGTT
>NW_015522130.1:0-1654 GCF_001515645.1 Sinocyclocheilus grahami | reverse complement strand
TTTTGTAGAACGTACTCCAATGATCTTCTCTCTATCTTTAAAAAATCAATTTTTGGGAGTTTATACTGAAAGGTTATTTATGTAGTCAACTAAATAAAGAGCAGCACACAGGCATAGAGCTAATAAACATCAATAAAAGCCAAAGAAATGTGTTCAACTTATATTATTTGGTTGGTTTTAAGGGGTAAATATTGTTTAAATCTTTTAATATTCACATTTCTTCCAGTGTAAAGTCCATTTGCATATGAAAAATCTGTCCTGTTTGCAATCCAGTCTGAGAGACCTGATCTTTTACACATCTTGGGTTTGTCCCATATGTCTCATTGAAGCTCATGAGTGAAGCTCATTTGTGCGTCTGATGTTTATCTAGACAGAGGAAACAGTGCTGGATCGATTTAGCCAATGACTTGATCTTTCTTTCACGTGTCAGTGTTTGCGAGACTCACCTGGGATGATTTGCATTGTAGTGTGCAATCCAGAAATATTAACATAAATGAATGTTTTCTGCCATTTAGTCACATGCAAATACCCCGTGGGTTAGGCAATGCAAATCTAATATCTGTGCGCTGGTTCCAGGTTTCAGAGTTCAGGCTCAGAATTGCCTCCAGATTTGACCGCAGACGTCTGCATGAACTGCTGCTCTGCTTGGAAACTATGAGAACAATGTCAGATCATAGAAAATACTCTGATGATGATGATGATGTGGCTTTGATGTGACTTTAGGTCATGCATGATAGTTGAAAAGAGACTAGAACCCAATCCTAACCTGCTTCTGAAGGACATCATCTCTCTGTTCTGTATCAGGTCATGAAGGTCCTGCTGTGATGCAGAACTGGGTTCAGACCGGGTTTACAGCACGCTGTGTTTAAAGTAACCCATCAGAAGGCAAACTGTCACTCATCTAACCGATGTGGAACATTGTGTCCTACTGGCCTCTGGCAGAAACACTGGCAGCTCCTGTCCTAGAACATGCAGTGAAATCCTCTAATCTAGATATAGTAGAGTAGGAAGGCACTGCCAAAAGGCTCTGCCAAATGCATAAAAGTGAATGTAAAACATGATAGTGACAAGATGCTCGACGGTATCTCTGCATTATGCTCATCACATAAAAATCATGTGATTTTAGATGACTTGGAAGGTCATATGAACTATTTTCATGATACTTTTTTTGTTCTATTTTTAGCTGGACAGTCCCAGTCCTTTTATCTTCAAAATAAGGAAAGAAAGACTGGTGTTTTCTGCATCATTTCTTATTTTTTCATACGGTTTTGGAAGAACAGAGCAAGTAAATTAGTAACAAGCTAAATTAATTTGTACTTGAATGTTTACTTACAGCAGTCAGTAGAAAGTAGGTGCTCAGTGACACAATATAATTGTTTTGCCTTTTAGTCTGTGCTTCTATCTAGTGGGCACCATTAAAACTCATCTGTTCATTTGTCTGAGTTTTTATACTATTGTGAACATTTACTATCATTGTGTTTTGTGTCAGTGTTAATGTTGTTGTTGCATATAATAATAATAATAATAATAATATATCTAACAAGTACACACATACACAAGAAAGAAGAACAATCTTAATCAGTAAGACTGCATTTAAGAGAAGAGAGAAAGAAAGAATAAATAAATAAATAATAAGCAAATTATCGTCCTTCTT
>NW_015522129.1:0-1655 GCF_001515645.1 Sinocyclocheilus grahami | reverse complement strand
ATTTTCTTTCAGTTCCACATACTCGGGTTCTGGTCATTTTGGGTGAACACGTGACGCAGTGTTCGTTTCGTTTGAACGTATATCACATAGATATGTGATATCTCAGTAATTAGTTATAATTATTAAAACTTCTGATGGGTCACGTGTGCGTCTTTCAGCGGTACTGGTTTGATCTAGAAAGAGCAGTTCCTCCTCGCGCTCCGGCTAGCGTGTGCTGTCTCGCGCCTTCAACAAACAATAGACCCGGAAATATAAAAACCACTGAGTGCATTACGAGTTTTTTATTTGTATTTATATACATTAAATCTACTGTATTAGGTTTAGAGCATCAATTTGCAATTGTTTTTCCTTACAGTTAAACAAAGTTGTTAGAAGCAATAATATGAACTGGACCAAAACATAATATTGATATGGACCAAAAAATACAAGTTGGTGGTTACAGTTTTGGTACATAAAGAAACCTATTCAGGTTTCCCACAGCCTTGGAAAATCTAGAAATGTCAGTGTGTTGGGATTTTCCAGGTCTGGAAAAGACAGGGGGTTTTCTATAATCAATACAGGACTTTCTAGTCAAATACAGTTGTAAAATATTTATAGAATATATAGAAATCTAAACCTACTGGAAAACCTTAAATAATTAATTGGTGAAAATGTGTGTGAACGCTGACGATGGCAAAATTGAACGTAATGATTTTTTTTGTATCAATGTCTGTGCTGGGGTTGTTCGTGTTTTTGGAGAAGCTTCTTATGCTTTCATTTGATCAAAAATACAGTAAAAAGCGTAATGTTGTGAAATTATTACAATTTAAAACCGTTTTCTAGTTGAATATATTTTCAAATGTAATCGATCCCTGCGAATTTTCAGCAGTCATTAATGGAGTCTACAGTGGCACGTGATCCTTCAGAAATCATTCTAATATTCTGATTTGAAGCTCAAGAAACATTTCTTATTAGCTGTAGTTGAATTGTCTTGGTTGAATTGAGTGTGTTTGTCTTTCACTTCTTCAGGTCATCATGTGTAATCAAGGTGGTAGAACTTGTATTCTTTAGCCCGCTGAGTGACATTAGACACGATCTGTGACGTGAAGTTTGAGTTGCTGCAGCCACTGCTTCTTATCCAGAAACATCTGCGTGTGGTGCCCTCTGTTGAAAGTGCCTTGGAGCAAGACTGTTCTTCTGTTATACCTGTTTGGTAAGTGTGTCTCCTCACCAGACCTGCATGGAATCTGTGACCATAGAATTTTACAGAAATCTGTGGGGATTTCTGCAGAATTTCAGAGAGCTTTTCACATCCCCCACTCCTTATATGTTCATAAGTATTTAGCTACTTTTGATGACACCCTCTAATATATGTGTAGCATTCTCAGCTCAGTTTAACACTTTATATCATATTTAAATCTATTTCACAGATATCCCCACACAGTCATTGCGGAACGTGGTATAAAATGCCACCGATTCCATGTGGGTCTTCTCATCATGTGCTGTGTTTGTGAATTAGGGCTGCACGATATTAGAAAAAAACTCACATTGCGATATTTTGTTTTTCTGCGATTTTATATATTGCGATATGAAAAAAAAAAAAACCCCAGATGACTTGAATAGCTCTATTTGAAAAAATAATCAATGATTGGGGTGATTTTGTAGGTGAGTAAATC
>NW_015522128.1:0-1655 GCF_001515645.1 Sinocyclocheilus grahami | reverse complement strand
CTGTGAATGTTTGACTCTCGATATCCTCACCTTGATGTGTTGAACGGTTTTATTACACTCTGCTTTATTTTTTTCTGCATGTTTGAGCTTGTTTTGTAAAGATATCAGGGCTGTATTCAGTTCCTCCTACAAGTTAAGATGAAAATCTGTGAAACTTATGTTGCTAAGAGCTATATTTGGATATTTGTATTATTATTTCTGTTCATATGATGTATGGTCATTCTCAGGAAATAGTGTCATTTGTGGCTAAAATTTGCAGGACATATATTTTTAAAAGATTTAACATGTAAAGGATGAACATTCTAACTGGATTATTGTACACAAACATGTTACTAGCAAATCACTGTCCTTAGCATATGAAATAAAAAAAAAGTGTATTACCTTGTGAGATGAAAGCACTTCACTGATGGGTCTGAATGTGTGATTGGCGTGTTTCTCGGAGTCTTGTCCTCCTCTGATCTCCACAACACTGACTCTTTTCAGCTTTCAGTCTGATATGTAAGGGAGAAATCATAAGACTAGTCACTTCCTGGTAGGGTAAAGGTTGTGAGAGGGTGGAGTTTCTGATGGGCGTTTGGAGCTTCTGAATACAGACTGAATGTCTGAATGTATCGTTTATTTAACTCTATTTGTGCTTCCATCTCCTGGACTCAATGTACTGAAAAAAGAATGTTAAGAAAGTAAAGAAACAATATACTGTAGAAAATAAAATATCTCAGTCATTGTAAGAGAATTCAATCCCACATAATAATTTTAATAAAATATTAATTTGGAGTGAGATTGTGAATGTTTCTTTTTATTATGCCGGTAAAGAAAAATACCCTGTCAGTAACAGTGCAATAATTAAATAACTACAACAACAAACACTCTAAAAAATCCTTCAGTGGAAATGTTACCACAACTTAAATAATCATGGGAGCAAGTTTAAAGCGTCAGCAGTCTGCGACCCTCTCTCAATGCAAACACTGTTTATGACATATTTCTTTGTAGTTTGTTTTAGATTAAAGTTTTTACATTTTGCTTCAGTCATATCAGATGTGAACAGACATTACTGTCGATTAAATTTGTAAATCAATCCATTCAATTCTGTCATTTTGACTCTTGTGTGCAGAACTGATTCAAATGCAACACTGGCTTTTAAAAACAACAACAACAACAGAAATATGGTATTATCATTGTACTTTTGAGACCCTTTTGTTAATGTAATCATAATTTAACTAAATGTCTTAATTGTTTTTTAAAAAAAAGTTGTGTATTTATTGTTTGATGCAGCAGTTTTTTTAACTTTAGTTTGATGTAGGAACTATTTGACAAGTCATGTAAGATCTGTCATTTTGATCAGGCAGTACTTTTTAGACAGTTGATGCAGAAGTCCTGCAGGGCCATTTTAAACATACTGCACACGGGAACTGCTGTAAAGTACTGTATGTCAGTTTTTGTTGTGTTCATCCACATATGAAGATTTATTTAACCTTATATTAAATTATTTAGTGTGCCTGACTTATAGCAGGGGTCACCAGACACAATCCTGGAGGGCCGGTGTCCTGCAGAGTTTAGCTCCAGCCCTGACTAAACACACCTGAACCAGATAATCAAAGTCTTACTAAATGTACTTGAAACTTCAAGGCAGGCGTGTTGAGGCAAGTTGGAGCTAA
>NW_015522127.1:0-1655 GCF_001515645.1 Sinocyclocheilus grahami | reverse complement strand
TTTTTAAGATTAAAAGTATGTATGTAATTAGTTAACAGATCAAGTCAACAGATGAAAGAAAGGTAAATGCTGTGATAAATGCTGTAACATTTCGTAAACATATTTACTCAGTGTTACAATTATTTTTCAAAGTTGCAAATAATTTTTAATAATAATTAAAAAAAATAATTTCTAAAATGCAAAAAGAATATAAATAATGTTGCTTCAAAATCATCTTGACATGATTAGCTATTTTAGTGAAAAACAAGCTAAAAATACTGATTCATATGTTTACTCATCACTTGTGTGTCCATTCAAAAAACAAAAAACAAATGAATAACCTTTCAAATTCTGGCTTGAGGTCACACAGAATTCTCAAATGCTTTGCTGAAGGCAAAACACACTCATCGAGTCGCTAATGATGATCACATTTCTGTGGAGTATGTTGCACCTTTGGCTTTTTTGGCTTTTCCATCTGCTGTGCACCAGAAAACAAACACTGGAGATGCACATTAGACCCCTACAGCTAGCGTTCGTTGGGAGATGCTCCAATTTATTCTTCCGATGTTACAAGAGCTAATCTAATAATGACAGGGAGGAAAATTACGGCGCACTGGCTGTCACAGTGCCTTGGACCCGGAGGATTTCAGCTTTTGTGAATGAAGTGTGAAAGCCTGAAACAAATCCCTATTACATGTCATTAAGCGAATGAAAATGAGAAGTGTAGGGGGGCAGGAAGAGATGGAGAGATGAAGGGAGGCAGGTGGGGACACAGTAAGTGGAGTTTAAAATGAAAGTTTGTTCAGAGTGTTTTCAGATAATCTTTCAACTCTCCAGCTAATCGGTCTGCACGGCTAAATATCTCAAAACCCTCTTTTCCATTCAAAGCTTCTTACAGAGTACACAAGTCTCAAGTTCACTAGTTCTTCCTCAAGCAGTGGTTTTCAACTGGTGGGTGACGAACTCAAAAAATGTGTTTTGAAAAAACAAGTGCAAATTATGCAATGCAACTAGCAATAAAATTCGGATAGTAAAAATGAAAATGAAAAAATGAAATAAAAAAAAACAGTGCCCAGTTAAATTTACAGTACGTTGGTATAAATTCAACTGTCACATGGTAGAAACCAGTAAAATTAGCCAGATGCCAAGACAGACAGGTTGTGTGACATGCTCTCATTGTCAAAAACAATGAACAATCTATATAAAAAATTTCCAAAACTACATTAAATACAAGTTTGTGAGTAGATCATATTTCTGCAGTTTTTTATGCATTTCCGAAATTATATAACAATATTAAATATTACATTATATTTTTATATAATGTTACAAAATATTCAATTTCAAATAAATGCTGTTCTTTTGAACTTTTTCTGTCAAAGAATCCCGAAAAAGTATTAAATTTCCACAAAAATATTAACTAGTATGATTGCAAAAAAAAATAAAAACTGTTTATTGTGCAGCAAATCAGCATATTAGAATGATTTCTGAATTATATATATACATACATACATACATATATATATATATATATATGTGTGTGTGTGTGTGTGTGTATTCTGAATAATAAAAAATTATGTTTCACAATATTACTTATTTTACTGTATTGAGCAAATAAAATGTAGCATAAGCCATTTTTTTTTCAAAACATTAAAAACCAACCCCAAACTTTTGAACGG
>NW_015522126.1:0-1655 GCF_001515645.1 Sinocyclocheilus grahami | reverse complement strand
TCATCAATCTGCGTATAAATAACACGACTTTACACTTTCTAATTGTGTGTAATGCATACGCCAAATTTGCGTGCATATGATACGCCAATCCTTCACATTAACTTCGGTGGAGAGCAGATGCGTACAAATACCACGCGTCATCTTCAGCGACAGTGACGTCACCAGCGAGGCTCAGTTTGTCCAGTTCACCTGATGCGCGTACACCTTCAAACAGGTAAGGGCAACGATCTTGTGGTTAACGGTATTATTTTAATTATTTCAGTGTTTCTGCATCACGTTACATGGGGTCAGGTGTTAAAATGGCAGCGTATGCGTTCAAATTATGGAACAGTGGGCTGCTCAGTTAGCACAGCTGCTAGCCTACCATTGACATTAGCCTAAGCTAACTTCTAATGTATATAGACCTGTTGCAGTTTGAAATAAATAAATAAATAAAACTGTTTTTAATCATGTTGTGACAGGTGTCTTCAGCTTTTAGACATGGCTGATGACAGCACAACCAACCCGGTATCGCGTGATGACCGTGATCATGTAAAAAGTCCACAGATTTACCATATTTTTACCATAATAGTCTTAACTGTTGCTCAACCATGTCTTGTGTAGCCAATGCACAGTAACTACAACACATTTACCATGCTTCTCCCACCCTAACCGTAGTTTTACTGTGGTATTTGTAGTTACAAAAGCATAATAACCACAACATTTACTATGGGTTTACCACAGTAACTGTAGTTTTACTGTGGTATTTGTAGTTACTAAAGCATAATAACCACAACATTTACTATGGTTTTACCACAATAACCGTAGTTTTACTGTGGTATTTGTAGTTACTAAAGCATAATAACCACAACATTTACTATGGTTTTACCACAATAACCGTAGTTTTACTGTGGTATTTGTAGTTACTAAAGCATAATAACCACAACATTTACTATGGTTTTACCACAATAACCGTAGTTTTACTGTGGTATTTGTAGTTACTAAAGCATAATAACCACAACATTTACTATGGTTTTACCACAATAACCGTAGTTTTACTGTGGTATTTGTAGTTACTAAAGCATAATAACCACAACATTTACTATGGTTTTACCACAATAACCGTAGTTTTACTGTGGTATTTGTAGTTACTAAAGCATAATAACCACAACACTTACTATGGGCTTACCTCAGTAATTGTAGTTTTACTGTGATGTTACTTAAACTTTGGTTTACATACCCTACGGCTCCATCAGGAAGAACCCCCAGAAAAGTGTCATGTCGAAGTAGTAATAATAATTCATACAATTTACCAAGTCAGCAAATTCATATGATATTGTACAAGCGTACTCGTAAACAAATTCTATGACTTGGCCATTGCCTTTCTTTCCATGTTGATTTTTATTGAACGCATCTGTCTAAGAAGCAAGAGTCTGGAAATGCTAGCTTAACTTGTCACGTGCTACAAATCAGATCTTCAATTAATTTGGCCAAATCAGATAACTTAAAGCTGTTCACACCAAGAGCAATAACTATAATGAGAAGTATTTTAGCATCCACACCAAGAGACAATACTGTTCTGTTTATTATAAGCATGCGCTGTGGTTATGTTGTCTGCCATTTAAATGCTAAAGCTCTTTAAAGTCTGGTGGATTCTGATTGGCTGTCAATGTTTT
>NW_015522125.1:0-1655 GCF_001515645.1 Sinocyclocheilus grahami | reverse complement strand
TGCTTAGACACAAACTCTATTTATCTGATTTTATTCTCTTATTCTTTCAGGCATATCTGCATTCAATGAGCATCATACATCGAGATCTCAACTCTCACAACTGCCTGGTCAAACTGGTATGACCCATTCCACATATTAACTCAATCAACGTCTACAGTTAATTGGCCTTGCTTGGGGAGCCAAGGGCCTAGAAACAGGTTTTCATAATCAAGAATAGCTGACAGGCTTGTGTCAGCACAAACAAAACGGCTAAAGTAGACAAGCACCCAAGTTATAACACAAGTTATGTAAGAACACTTGAGCAGGAGAGAGAAACCTCATTGAAGGGTGAAGATCTGTTCAGTCTTGAGGACTGTTTAGTAAGTGGTTGCTCACTTGTTTAGTTAGTGGACAGAAGATAAAACAGGAAATGCTCTCTGACCCTGACTGACCTCAGTGTTTCACATATCCTGAGTGAATCACTTATGACAAGCTATTTAAAGAACCTTTTTTTAGGAGAACAATCAGCATGCCTTTGGGGCTTAGTTAAACATTTAGACAAGCACAAATAGTTTAAAGCTAGGATTGACTTCAGGTGTTATCAAGATCTTTCTTTTACACCCTACTTTATTAATTTATTTTGTGAATTATATTTTTTTGTTTTTCTTTTCATTTGTTTCTTTTTTTATTTGTGTTTTATTTTAAAAATGTTGTTATGTGTTTATAAATAGTTTTTTTTATAATAAATAAAAACATTTCCATTTATTTATTTGTTTACTTTTCCTCCCCATTTTTTAGGTTTCCTTTTGTACTCATAAACTTGAGTACAAAGGAAATAGTTTGTACTCATACAACTAGCACTATCTGTCATGCTAAACATTTCTGCATATTAAGCATCTGTTATTGTCTGTCCTTTTTTGCTCCACTTGTCTGACCCCTGCAGGACAACACCGTCGTCGTGGCAGACTTTGGTCTATCTCGTCTAATCATGGAGGATAAGGTCAAACAGCCACCCCCTGACAAACCAACCAACAAAAAAAGACTGTTTAGACGCATTGACCGTAAGAAACGGTACACAGTGGTGGGAAACCCATACTGGATGGCCCCAGAAATGCTTAATGGTAAGAAGAGAGTATTTCACTGAAGATAGTTCAGATTTTGCCGCCATGGTCACGCAATGAGTTGTGTGAATGTTGCCGGTGGTGGTCTGTTAAAGATCATTTAAACAAAAGGCTTTTCACATTACTTTTTAATCCAACATCTTTTTTTTTTTTTAAATCCAGAGTCCAAGCTGAGGTTTAACCTTCAGTTACGTAAATTATTAATTGAAAAATTGGGTTAGTAGTACCACTTTTAACCCTGAATTGTGGTGCCAAAGATAAAATAATACCAATGCAGTGATTAAAGGTTATACATCAAGTTGGTTGAAAGCAAACAATGCTTGTTTCTTTAAATATTAATGGTAATCTGGTAATCACAGAAACATTCACATGCTGCATCTGAAATATTTAAAAATGTTAAATAGCAAAGGCAAATTCCTTAACTAGAATGGTGTACAATGGTATACTTCCTCTCTGTTAGTCTAATTTAACAGTTTAATTGTATATAAATAAATTTAAAAATCACCTTTATTGCTTTCTGAGAATATTGTGCTCAAGGGTTTTTTTTTTTTTTTT
>NW_015522124.1:0-1656 GCF_001515645.1 Sinocyclocheilus grahami | reverse complement strand
AAATGCCAGTCAATATTACCAGTAACCACATATTTGTTTCCAATTTTATGCAATTAATATCTCTATTATCTACTCCTTTTAGTTTTAAAACATTTTTTAATGTACATTTTATATGTTTTTGTTTTGTTTTTGTGTTGTTTGTGTTCATTTTATGAAATAGTTTTGCACATGAGTCCCACTCATTTTTCATCAGTATTTCAATCTATCAGTCATAAAAGCGAACATTATAGTGAAAACATATAAGAGAACATATTTCTTTAATGTAAATAGTAACTTGCACTCTTAATGATTGGTGATCTCAATGAATGATGGTTAGGAATCATGAGTTATATAAAAGGCCTAACATGTCTGTCTTTTTAAAATTCCTTGTTTATATGTTAGTGTTCTGTAATAGCCTACCGTATCTGTATTTTTAAGGTATGAGAACTGCAATTCGATTTTTCAAAGAAAGAAAAACTTTCTTCAGCTGCTGGTGTTCCTGTGTGTAGCCCCTCTTGTAGATGTAGGCAGAGGTAAGGATCTTTTTCTTGTCTTTTCAGTGAAATTATGTATTTTGTAGTGATGTGACATTCATGAATGATTTATTCAGTTTAAACTAACCTTTAAAATGACTCTGGAACTCCTTAGAGAAAGTAGGCTTTTGAATTAGTTTTCTAAAAGCATGTCATTCTGCAATTACATTCCCCTTAGGAATAAAGTATGCTTGCAAAGCCTCTATAGCTTGCTCCATAGTCTCTCCTTGATTTGGCAAGGTATAAAATAGTCTCTGACCTTCTGTCCCTAAACAATGAAGAAACAGAGCTCTCTATCTTGTAGCAGGCCATTCATCTCCAGACAACCAGTAAATAATTCTTGAACATCTTCAGCCAAACTTTAAAGGGTATCGAAGGCTCACCAGGACATGGCAGATACGGCGTAGGGAATGAAGCAACTGCAGCCATCTTTCATTTGTAATGAACATAGACTAGATCTATGCAGTCTGTACCGGAAAGAGAAATGATTAGTTCACCTCTCGAGCCTTCGGGTCGGAGTCGTTCGTTCTTTTGTCACGTGAAGTGATAGCAGTATTAGATACAGAAATTAGTTACTGTCAGTGATGCCTGATCATCTGAGTCAACTGTCTTCCCTTTTATCTGATCATTCTCAGCTGGGGGCTGCAACAATAAAAGATGATCAAAGAAGAAGACCCTCCATTGTTCCCAAAACATAATCCTTCTGTGGAACCAAATGGTCAAGCAACACTTCGTGACAATCATGCACAAAATGAACGTCCATAACAGGAAAGAGGAGACACCTGATAGTGGTCCTAAGACCAGAATTAACATGAGAAAAACCTTGTAACACTTTCTTGCCCCCAGGACATCTTCCCTGCCACCCTTTTGAACACTCTAAGGCATCTTTCATTGTCCAGAACAACCTAGTTGAACACACTCTTATGACCTGAATATGTAAACTAATGGACTGCAAAACCTGAAACAATATGCGTTTTAGAGTATGTGAGGGTCAGTACATTTGTGATTCTGAATGGATCTGTATAGTAGCATATGCAATCAGGTCAAGGCAGCTGGTTTAGTGGTCTGTTGGCATCTCCTGTTTCCTGTTTGGTATAGCAGCTTGGCTTGTGCCTCTTTGTATTAAAAATGCTTTTAAGAGATT
>NW_015522123.1:0-1657 GCF_001515645.1 Sinocyclocheilus grahami | reverse complement strand
ATCACTTTCACACTTGCTGAAGATACATATGTTACTTTGTACAATATTCATATTATATTCCTGCAAAGATGACAAAACTTACGAAAAAATTACAGTTCTGCTGCAAAATATAAGGGTAGCTGTGTTTTAGACCATACATGGAAATGCCAATTACTCTTCACTCTCCAATGCCATCACACGTAGACAAAAATTCTGCAGTGCATAAGAAGGTATTGAGGTTTAAGGTAGAGGTCTTCACGGGTCCACTTGGATCCAAAAACCCGAGGTCCGACCCGAGAGGGTTCGAGTCCAAAATTTCGACGACCTCGGACACGGGTCGGGTTCGGTAATAGCGGCCTCGGGTCTCGGGTAATTTAAAATAAACATGCTTTTCCCAAATGGACCCGATTAGACCCGAATTCTTTTAAACTATCCCGAATGCGTAGGTTACTTTCACTTTCGTGTTAAGAGAGGAACGCACATAGAAAAGGAGCATACGTTCGTAATCCTCGCGCACAGACATCATCTTACAGATATGAGATCCATCAGGAAAATCCACTCGCTTCATTATGCTGCGTGTTCATGCAGGGCTTTTCTTTTCTGTGTGCAGAAGCCTTTCGCCGGAGATCAGGTTGCAGACAACAGCGAATCCATGATTAGGCTATCGATTTATTTTTTTATCAAACTATCAGGTTTATTTTTCAAATCCACTGGTCACAACTGAAAGCGGAGCTCAGAAATACATTGTATCCATCAGGCAGGCACTAATATAAAGTAACCTAATAATAAATTGAATAAATGTTATATAAATCAAAGTAATGGAGAAATCAGTCAACAGGACAACGGGATTGGGTGTTGGAGCAGAATTGAGAGCCACTGGTGTACTGTGTGGTGGGAGACACAATTAAGTGTGGCATGTGAACTTTATCAGTGACTGACTTAAAGATTTTCATCTGAGGCACCTTTAGTGACTAACCTAAATACTGTAATCACAAAGGAAACAATAAGACAAACACAAAGTATTGATTTCCTTAAATATCACTAAGAAAACAATGACAGACTAATAAGTTAATATCCTTTAACAATCATATTTTCCATATACCAATTTATTAACACTTGAATTTTACATTCACCACATCTGTATACACTACTGATCTCTAATGTTTGTTAATGAGCTATTTGTGAAAGCTGTTATGAAGGACTGCCATATTTCTAAGAAAGAAGTTAAACCAAAATGATATGAAATTAAAATGAACATGAAAGTGAATGTATGCAGAGGGGTATAGAATAAGAAATCTTCAAAAAAGGACACAAATAGCAGTACAAACATATTCTGTGGATATCTAACATAGAAACAGAGCCAATTCATGCAAGCCATTTGATAAAATCTCTTCCTGTTAAAACCACAGAATGGCAAAGTTGAACAGTACGCCACTGTGCACAAAGATAATGAACACTGAACCAAAACTGTGTATAACTATGATACTGGAATTCCACTTGTTAGCAGGTGTATAGATTGTCTAGGTAAAAACGCAACAAAATAAAGAGGTCAAATGTTGATTTACTGTGACCCAGAAAGCCCCTTCTTGTAGATACCGTAACCACACTCTTTCACTTTTTCTACTGACAGCCATTCAAGTAACTGTGTATTCTGAATGGCTTCTTTTACAAACAACAT
>NW_015522122.1:0-1657 GCF_001515645.1 Sinocyclocheilus grahami | reverse complement strand
TACATATTTATTGCATATTTAAAGTCTAAACAACTACTTTCTAATAAAAAAAACTCTTAAAACTACGTTCCGTGACATAAAAATATTTTATTTATAAAATTAGACCGGGGATGATAGTAACACTTTTTGTTTGAGGGTCAGTAACTTAGTGGTTGTTCATGCTAGACCTCTCAAACTTTGATACATTGTAGCCACATTTGTCTACTACAAATAAAACTCACTTGAACTTGTACTACACAATCACAGATTATGTGAGTTAATGTCAAGTACAAAAAGTTCCGTTGTTACAACCTACCCCACTACTGGGGTGAGTTGTAACACTAGCTGGGGATAGATGTAACAATAAGAGGTAATTTGGTGAAACAATATCCACACTTTCCAGATGATGCAATAACTTTATTGAAGAACAAAAATGAACAATTAAAACTAACAAAAATATTCTGGAACTTTAAACTCAAGACTATAACAAATTGCTGTGTGTGTGTGTGTATGTGTAATGTATTTCCTTTGGAACTTTAAACTTAAAACTATAACAAATTTCTGTGTGTGTCAGTGTATGACAATTTTTAATGAACTGTTCCAACTATCCCCACCCCAAGCAGCCATTACATAGCTAACTCTTTTAGCATGTGGGGTTGAAGTTAGCATTAATGTCTTGCATCAAATTAAACTAGAGAAATGGCTACTTAAGATTATGTAAGTCAAAAATTATCATCTATATTACAATGAATGCTAGGCAAAAAAAAATTACTTTCTTACCTGAAAATCACTTTTTTGGTGATAAAATTCACAATCTTGCTTACAGACACATGCCACTTCTCCTGTTAGCTCAAAATGGAGATGGGAGTGTATGATATGGATGACATCACCATAGGTTGTTTCTGATTGGTCAAATTGACAGCGTTACAACTAACCCCATGTTACAATGCAAGCGCGGAGTAATACAAACAGTGAAACGATTAAAGTTACGATATCACTACAATATCACACTCCTGGAAAAGGCTCTGAAGTCAATCAGATTCCAGGACCAGAAAGAACTCAAGACTGGTAATTTAGGTATAAATAAAAGTAATCTGCATAACGCATTCATGCTATGGTGCATTCTGGAAACTTACAAAACATCATTCACATAAAAATTTGGATGTTGCACATACCATTATTAAATTATCATTGAAACTTGCTTTATGTTTTCAGCTTTATTTTGTTTCTTACAACCATTTTAATAATAAAAAAACCTATGAAAATGACTGCACTGAATTTTCAATGTATGTATATATTTTTTTACATTTCAAATCATAAAAGCCCTCAAAACTATACATAATCAGTGAACTTACAAATTGAAAAAAAAAAAAAACTTAAAAATGCATAATTACAGGACATTTTCTAAAAAAAAAAAAAAAAATTACTAAAAATTAAACAAAAATGTACATGAAAACTAAACATAAACATAAAAAGCTTCTTCAACATATTAATAAAACTAAAGCAACACTAAGGGTGCTTTCACATTTGGTTCGATTGCTTGGTCCGAACCCGAGTTCGATTGCTCCCCCCTCCCCCCTCCACCTGCCCCCGCTGGATTGTGTTCACATTATATTATTTGGGTCCGAACCGAGGTTCGTTTGCATCATCAAGCCAGCAGCTGTTTACCCCGTTGCTT
>NW_015522121.1:0-1658 GCF_001515645.1 Sinocyclocheilus grahami | reverse complement strand
CCCGTTGTGCTGGTGAATGTGCCTAATATTCCTGTCGTTAATGAGATCGGATTTTCCTGTTCTCTCTGGATTCCTGAACGTGTTCTATTCGTTCTCCGGGGTTCCGCCGTCACCATGGCGACGGAATCCCCCACCAAGCTGGCGGAAACCCCTCTGTCCTTCAGCTGAGGCTAATTGAGAGCGAGTCAGCCGTGGTTGTGTGTATCGGCCTTGTGTCGCTCGCTCCGAGCACCTTTTGTTAGCAAGAACAGCTGGAGAACTCATAGCAGTTCTAAATCTATTCTATTTCAAATTTACCGTGATAATCACAATATCTACCATAATACAATATTAATTGTTGTTGCTATAAATAGTACTTGTAAATATTGGTCTACAAAGGGATCTGTTTAACTACATTTCTCAGTGTAACTGCTTGCTGCTTTTTAGTACAAAGGCTATTATATTTGTTAAAAGCAGGTTAATATTGGCGAACACGGTTATTTTTCACTGGCAATATTTCAGCAATCAAGTTTTGGGTCTCATGGGTGTCTGTTCGGCTGTGTTGAATCTGAATTAGTGATGGCTGATTCATGAATTACTCTTGTGAGTGGTTAAATAAGTGTAATACAAAATATGTCGCGAGAATAGTGTTGTGCTGTGAAGTATTCAGTAAATACATTTAATTTATAGTACAAAATGAATTGCTCTTGTGAGTCGGGTTGTATTGCTTTTGGGAGCCGGTTTGAATTGCTCTTGTGAGTCGAATTAAGTCAGTATGAATCACTCTTTGGGAGTCATGTTGAATCGCTCATCAGAATCAGAATCAGAATGAGTTTTTATTGCCAGGTATGTTTACACATATTAGGAATTAGTTTTCATGACAGAAGCTCCACAGTGCAACAGAATGACAGTGACAGAACAAAAACACAGATAATAAAAAATAGAACAAGTAACTAAGGAATAAAAGTATACAAATCGACAATTGTATGTACAGGTATATAACAATAGACAGTTGTATGTACAGGTATATTATGTGCAAATTGAAATGTAGACTGAGTGTGTGTGTTAGATAAATAAGTGTATGAGTGAATAAATAGTGTGTGTTCCACAGTTATTGTCAAGTGTTCATGAGATGGATGGCCTGAGGGAAGAAACTGTTCCTGTGTCTGGCCGTTCTGGTGCTCAGAGCTCTGTAGCGTCGACCAGATGGCAACAGTTCAAAGAGGGAGTGTGCTGGATGTGAGGGGTCCAGAGTGATTCTGCAGCCCTTTTGCTCACTCTGGACGAGTACAGTTCTTGGAGAGAAGGGAGGGTTGTACCAATTTCGCTCAGCAGTCCGGACTACCCTCTGAAGTCTTCTGAGGTCAGATTTGGTAGCTGAGCTGAACCAGACAGCTCATGATAGTCAGATTTGAATCGCTCTTTGGGACTTGGATTTGAATTGTTCTTTGAGACTCTGATTTAAAGGGGTCATATGATGCGATTTCATTTTTTACTTTCTCTTTGGAGTGTTACAAGCTCTTGGTGCATAAAGAAGATCTGTAAAGTTGCAAAGACTAAAGTCTCAAATCCAAAGAGATATTCTTTATAAAATTTAAGAGTCAGCCGCGCCTACCTAAAACGGCTCGTTCTAGCATGCCCCCACATGTCTACCTCACTATGTGGGAAGATTTGCATAA
>NW_015522120.1:0-1658 GCF_001515645.1 Sinocyclocheilus grahami | reverse complement strand
ATGATGAACTGTCTTTAACTGAAAAATGAGTGTTTACTATTGTCCATTAGCATTGACACACTATTTTCCTAATTAATGCTGTTCAGTTGCTTTGACACAATCTGTATTGTTAAAAGCGCTATATAAATAAAGGTGACTTGACCTCAAGGTTAGATTATCGAAATGCTTTATTGGGTGGTTGCTCTTTATTCGTCTCAGTCCATTCATTTTAATTCAACTTTTATTTATTTGTCTATTTTTATGAAAAGCTCTTGTGAATGAAATGTGCTACAAACAAGCCATACTTTCATTTAAAAATGTCAAAGAAACAAATGCTGACAGCTCATGAAATCAACAATTGCCAGATTTTGAACTAAAACCTTTCAGCTACACATCCGTTTTATTCCAGAGCTATGCCTTAGGGACAACCTGCAAGATGCAAAAAACACATGTAAAAATCACTTTACCAATTAAAATACGAAACTGTACATATATTCCCTTACACAGCTGCAGTATTTCTACTTATCTTTTAACTTCTTGATAAAATAGCTTGTGCTACCCTAATGTAGTCAGCTTGATTCTTATGTGATATTAAAAGATAAGAGTTTCTGACCTGAATAAAATTGGTTAATTTGTATGCTATCACATGAAACACACACAGGTATTTCTCTTTGATATGTGTAGGTCTATTTATTAATTTAGGTCTATTTATTCTGAACATTGTACTAAATACTTCAAGCTTGACAATTCCTTTCAGTTCACAAATATAGTTTTACCATCAATGTGAATGCTATATTTGGACATATACAGAATGCTGTCTTGACTACAGATAAAATGACCCTCAGTCAGAGAAGCTAG
Source organism: Sinocyclocheilus grahami (assembly GCF_001515645.1). Lineage (NCBI taxonomy): Eukaryota > Metazoa > Chordata > Actinopteri > Cypriniformes > Cyprinidae > Sinocyclocheilus > Sinocyclocheilus grahami. Next base: position 821 of record NW_015522120.1, on the reverse strand, counting down.
ATGATAGTGAACGAGAGCTACTCTATCAATACATCACTGTGGAGACTAATATGGTTTGGGTATAAACAGGTCTGTTGCCAAGCAACATAGACCTCTCAGTTATGAGCAAATTGTCTCATAAAATCCACACAAATGAGCTATTGAGTGCCTAAGCATTGTACATGTGAGGTTCTGTTTGTTTTTATGGTTGTTTACATAGTTACAAGCAGTTTAAGTATTGTTTTGGTCCTTCAATCTATATGAAAGCAGAATGATAATATGATTAGGAAAAAGTGAAATGTACATTGCATTCAAACATCAAAACAATAACAACTACCATATCGCACTGGTTAGACATTTCACATTTTATTAGGTAATCTTGAGCTACAGAAAATATAATAACCAAACCAAATAACCAAAGCAAAGAATCAAAAATGTTCAACTGCCTTTACTGAAATCTCTTTCCTGAAATAGGTTTATGTAATGTGTCTAATAACAGTGCCTAACAATGCCCAATTGACCAATTCAAAACCTGGATTGATGTCATTTCCACCACATCTCAAATTAAGCATGTTTAGCAGTGTTTTGTGGTAGATATGATACTAATGAAAATTGAATTCTAAACTTTTGTCTTGGTCATAGCTAGCATTGTACATATTCTAAAGATACAAAATGTAATAATATCTTCATAAACCTATGACCTTGGCTCAGTACCATGTAATACCAGCAAAGCTACAAAAATATTATTGTGCACACAAGATGCAAAATTGCATGGTGAATATTGCATCGCAACAGTTGGACAGTCAACAAATACACACTGATATGGTTTATGTTTACTTCAC
>NW_015522119.1:0-1659 GCF_001515645.1 Sinocyclocheilus grahami | reverse complement strand
TTTGGTACTTATACCGCAAATATATATTCTTAAGGACATCAAAACATAAATTAAACTCCAGAAAGGTGTACAATATGGGACCTTCAATGAATGTGATTCTTTTTTTTTTTTTTTTTTTTACCTCTGACCAATTCTGTAGTCTTTTGTTGAGCTCAAATATTCTGTAGTCTGTTTGATTTCCATACGGTGTGTGCCTCCTGTAACATAATAAGAAATGTTTCTTGAGCAGCAAATCATCATATTGGAATGATTTCTAAAGCATCATGTGATATTGAAGATGAGTAATGGCTGCTGAAAATTCAGCTTTGGTATCTCAGGAATAAAATATATTTTAAAAATATAAGAAAACAGTTATTTATATTGTAATAATAGTTCACAGTAAATGGTGAGTATAGGAAACGACTTTCAAATCATTAAAAACATTTTTTACTGACCACAAACCTTTGAACAGTAGTGCATATATGAATTATATAACAATACATTTAAACTTTTCTCAAGAAAATAACCAAACAATATGAGTGAATAGCATTTCAATATGCAGAGCAGGGTCTGAAAAGGCTTGTGGTAGTTTATAATATTCAGTGAAACCAAAAGCTTTTTGTTTTAGTACATCCACTTTGTATTACACCCTGTTGTCTGTCTCCTGAAAATAAACTGCTGTAGACACAAATTTCAACGGCCAAGTTAGTACTTACCCTATTCCAGGCTCCATGTAAGAGGGGGGATACATCGGTGTCGGACTGCAATATAAAGAGCATTATTAATTATTATTTCATAATAAATATCTAGTGTATTATCAGTTTACTTTAGATAGATGTTAGCTAGATGCCAAACAACTACTACTTTAAAACTAGAAAATGGCCACACACACACATATTATATCTTCTTCACCATGTAAAACAATAATCACAAGTCTCACCCCACATCTCTATCCAGCATTGCGCCTGGGTGAAATGGAGGGAAGGCACTACCGTTAGGGGGCTCCTTTGGGGAGTACAGCTTGAATGACTTGGACGAACAGCCTAGATAAAGAGAGAACACCATTCAGACATAACAGACTGTACATTCAGATTTAGAGTCCATTCACAGAATATACAGACAGGCCTACAAACACATCCAGTAAAATCCTGATGCATTTAGTGCAACTGTCGGTAAACAAGACGTCTATTTTTGGTCTAACTTCTCCATAACGTCATATTTTTTAATATATTAGGCGGCTTGAGTTATTCCTGCCCCCTGTCTAGCCTTGCAATTAGCTTAGTGAAATGTATGCTGATCTGAGACTGATGGAAATGGTACCTTTAATATTTAATATCGCTCTGAAATAATATGATAAATATATATTGTTAAGATTGATAGTCCCCCCACACCCTGGTCAGCAAACAACGTTATGTGATCACGTGACACTGTGATGCAGCTTATGACAGCCCCATCCCCCATCCCGTATAAAGGATTCAAGTAACTCCAGTTAGCTCTGCTGTGTAATTCATTTAAACTGAAACAGCAAGCTAAAAGCAACAACCCAAAACATGCCTGACAAAGACTAATCTAATGCAATGCACCATCCTCTCTGTGAGTTTTAGAAATCAGCATAGTTAAAATAAATTAAGACATGTCATGCACATTCTTTTCCCAAGTACTCTCTTCACGTCAGAGCTA
>NW_015522118.1:0-1660 GCF_001515645.1 Sinocyclocheilus grahami | reverse complement strand
GTGTCTTGTTTACATGAATTAAAAAAAAATGAAATTAAGAAAAATGTAAGAACACTTCTTATTTTATTTTAAGCATGAACACATTCTGAGAATCCATTAAATAGTATGTTCTTTGTCTGGAACATTACATGTGATACATCAAACATATACATCAATACACTCTTCAAAATAAAGGTTTGCATTTGGGGGAATAAAACCAAATGTAGTTGAATGCCATAAGAGAAAATGCCACAAAGAATATCATTATTCTCATTATTCTTAAAACAATCTGGTGCAAATTACTACTGAACAACATTTCGTTTTTTAAACTATAATTTATGTTCTTTTGGTTCTGACCTCAGAATAAACAGAACTCTGAACGCTTTTTTTCTTCAGCTTTTTCTGCCGTATGGAAGGCATGTCCAGTGAAGCGTAGCACACTTCACCGCCATCCTGGAAAAACATGCATGTTTTTATTATATTAATATATTTTTATAATCTATTTAGTTCATTGTGAATATAAATAATAGTATATATAAAACACTATTATATATTATATTATATATAATGTAATATGTAATGTATTATATAGATGTAATTTATATAGCTTTGAACTCTCAAACAAGTGTAAATATATTGTATTTCAATCTTCTTCAGGTTGTGCACATATAATACAATACCTCAACATGTCTGTTCTCAGTCTGTGTTTCAGCGCCAGAAGCTACAGGAAATTAAAATAACAAAAGAGTCAACTTGGTTCAGATCAAATTAAGTGAGATTTAACAAGCTCAACTGCCTGATCAAAGGCATTGTATAAAGTTTTCATTGCTCTGACTGTGACATTTTACAGTTAATATGTGATACTGTCTGAAAGCAAATCTAGAGCTGTAATAACCTCTGGCACATCATAGCTGTGGCAGGTGATGGAATTGAGTTCAGGAGTGAATAATCACCTGTAGTTTTCCTCTGACAGAAGCAGTACACACAGATGGAGAAGAGGAGAACACACACTGGACACACACTGGACAGCAGCGTCCAGCAGAGCACACAGTCTGATACAGGAGGTGTGGAGGAGGTGTTGAACCGCTCAGAACCAGGAGACACTGGCTCAAAATCAAACATATGCCATTTTTAAACATTCTCACACTATTCGGTTAAGATATACTGTATGTTTTATTTTAATATTCAATTAATATGTACATTTTATTTTAACATCCTATTAAAATTTTTAATTACCATTAAAATTATCTTTAATATTGCATATATTTTCCATTTGCCAAGCATGATGCCTAATAAATCGTATCGGCATTTAGATATGAAAATATATTGCAATTTCTTTGTTGTTTATTAATGTTAAAATAATACAAATCTAAATTAAGTATGCATAAACCTTTTATTAACAAACATTCATACAAACATATATTAACTAATGCACACATGAGTTAATGTATAGTATTAACTAATAGCGTAAATTAACATGTTCATTACCGCAATGGGTCAAAGCTATGCATTTCAACTTCCAAATGAGCTAATAGTCATGTGCCTCAACAAGTAAAGTCATATGTAATGATGTAAATCATTTGCTAATGATTAATGAAAGCAGACAGCTGGAAATTGAAACATATAGCTTTGATCCATTGGTAATTAACACATAAATTTAACCTATTAGTTAATACTATAT
>NW_015522117.1:0-1660 GCF_001515645.1 Sinocyclocheilus grahami | reverse complement strand
CATATAGGAATGAATCAGATCTCACTTCAGAGATTGTTAATGAACAGGATTTAAAGAATTATATGTATGTATATGTGTGTGTGTATGTGTATATATATTTTTTTCTTTAGCTTTTTAGTTTTTCCTTTAACATCAATGCTCCACACTCCATCCTAGTAGGTGGCGGTATATGCACCTAAAGCTGGTTTGCAAACCGCTATTAAAAAAGTCAAAATCAAAGAAGAAGAAGAAGAAGCAGCAGCTTTCGAGTCGAGTCGAGTCTTCTGAGGAGAGCTGAGCCATTCTCAGTTTCTCACTGTTTACACTATTGTAATGGATGCAGAACAATATCAATATTGCTGCTGCGGTTTTATTTGGTATTTATCTTTGGCAGATCACATTTGTTACAGTAGTTTGAGAGCGCGGTAAAGGTAGTTTTAAACATGCTCTAATGTCCAGTCATTTATTCAAATTAGGGCTGCACGATAAAGGGTTAACTGATAATCACGGTTATTAATAATTACTAATAACGATTATTCTATCATGTACACGGACTACCGTGTATACGATTCTACATTTAACCAACTATGATCATACAAAACTCATGGCTTTGGTCTCTGTTGTTTTGTAATCTGTATTCACATTAGATTTGCTAAGTGACTATTTGTTAGCAAACGAGTCAAGCCGCTCAGATCACGCAGTAAATTTGCTCAAAGATCGTTAACACACACTGAAAACTAACATTGCCATGCCTTTTTTAACTGATTAACATTATGAAGCTGGTAAAAACTTTAGAAACTCCTAATATAACTTCAAATGATTCCAGTCTATGTAAATCTTTCAGAAGCAGCACACATGTCTTGTGAAAAACACACATTGGCTGTATGACACACTTTCATGAAAGCAGAGATCCTGTGGAGAGATGCTAAACTCCAGCACGTGCATGTCTTCTTATCATCAGCTCGTTCCTCCATCAGTCAGCACACGCACAGCGTTGCCAGATTGCACAGATTCAGTAGAACACCGGGCAGAAAGTGCATCCTTGAAGGAGAAAAGCTCTGTTTTTGGGACTTCATCTCTTCACATCTGGCAACCACAAGCATGAACGCTAGTGAAGACTTGTTAGCAATGCAAGATAAAGCAAATGCCAAATTAAAAACACGTTTTCAGGATAAATAAGCCAGCCGGTCAATATCGTGACGATTGTTTTGAATTAACCGTGAAAGGTGCATATCGTTATCGAGATTAAAATATGATAATCGTGCAGCCCTGATTCAAATGGATGATTTGTACAATGTTGTAGTACACGCTAGTGACCATATTGACTTACTGAATGTAAAAATAAAAACAATAATAGAATAAAAGAGAGAGAGAATACATTAATTACAGCATTCCCTCCTGAGTACTGTACTTGTGTAAAGAAGTGTAATTGAAGTAAAGTATTAGAGTATTGCACTACATATGAAGGGATGTATTGGCAAAATGTCATTAACCCGTTTAATCCCAATTTTGTCCCAGACATGAAAATATCCAAATGATGTGTCATTAGTAACCCTTTGAAATAATCAATATTTATTAACGCAGTCATAAAAATGGTTATATATCTCAGCCCAGCTGTCACAAATTCAGTCCATGAACTTCCGTTTATTCACCACCAGAAGTCACCCTTTCCATTACATTG
>NW_015522116.1:0-1660 GCF_001515645.1 Sinocyclocheilus grahami | reverse complement strand
GCAGATTTTGTTTTCTCATTTAGTCTTTTTAAATTGGCATATTTTGTGTATTTCCATTTTTTGTCAAAAAATCTGCTTTCAAATGAAGCTGGTATGTTTCTAATTTCACTCACTGCATTTGTTACTGCCGTACTGAATCATATCTCATCCAGCTGGCATTGTCTTTTAATGACTAGCACCTCTGTTCCCATGACAACATTTCATAGTGACAATGTTTTTGTGTTCTTTTAATACATTAGCAATGGTGACCCAACAGAAGTGTATAACAAAAGCTTCTTGAACAAAATAGAATACTTGGCCTTTGAGTAACAGTTTATGGGTTCTTATAGTTTTTTGTTCTGGATGTGATAAAAAAGTGATGTAACTATTGGGACTTACTCAAATATGAAGAGACAAAAGGCAGTTTTTGTAATGGGTTATGCAACCATTAACACTAGATGTCAGTATTGTATTATTAGTCCAAAACAGTTTCCTTTCTTGCTAAAGTCAGATGGTATTGTGAAATATATTTTTATTATCATTATTATTATTATTTGTCTGGTGCTCAGTAGGAAAAATGAGAGGGAACTGAGTCTGCAATGCCTGCTTCAGATATTGCACCATTATAATGTAATGCATTTGTCCTCAAGTCTGATGCAGCTCTCACTTTCTGCCATCTGTGGAAATCTTTGTAATCTAAAATACATTTCAGGGTTCTACAGCACAGCATTGCCTCACTATCACAGCTCTTTCTGACCGAGAGAGAGCGACCGTTTGTGTGTTTGCGTGAATAAGAAAAATCTCAAATGTTTGAGACCGTATAAAACCATTATTAGTTTGTGAGAACTAAACTTTAAAGCACAGTATTTCAGGGCTCTCTTATTGAGTAAGAAGCACATTAATTGCTTTTTGGTTGGTTCTCTCCATGCATCTTGTGTGTTTGTATTGCGTACATGTGTGTGTGTGGTCCAGAAAAACAAAATTTATGTATTTTCAGTATTTTAAACGGTGTGTACAACATCATTCTGACTAAAGGTATTAGATATGGTTTAGAATATTTACCTTCAGGAGTCATTCATTTGGGCGGTAGATTTGAAATATGCTTGTCACAGATATCGAGAAAACCAGGATCTCTCTCAGACTAAAGCTGATTGTACAGTCCTCATTTATTATTTGGCCAAACATACTTTATTAATGCTTTAACTGTGAAATTTTGTAAAATCAGTTGTACATATAAACTTGTACATAGAATGTACTGTTTATTTGCATATCTTGATGAATCATTCTCGAGATTTTAGAAAAAAATATGCTCACTTGACAATCATATATAATTCTGTCAAATATATTTTACACTGTCTTCACTCAGCTCGGATGTCTTTTATTTCTGCATTTGTATTACTTTTACAAAATGACGAAGGACTTTAGCAGAGCACTGGTTAAACGTCTATGCTATCTTGCAATAAATCTGATTTATGTTACTAGCAAAACATTTATCTCATAAGAAGCAAAATAAAAAGGTACGCTTTATTTTAAGATGTCCTTTTTACAGTGTAATTATACATGTAATATTAACTACTTGTACTTACTATATGGTTAAGGTTAGGATTAGGGCTTGGCTTAGGGTTACTTGCATGTTATTATGCATAATTAATAGTAATTATAATAGTAAGTACATGTAACG
>NW_015522115.1:0-1661 GCF_001515645.1 Sinocyclocheilus grahami | reverse complement strand
ACACACACACACACACACACACACACACAAACACACACACAAAGGTCTAGTTCTCATTCATTTTTCATTCTTTAACTGTTTTGGGATGATTCTGGGGTGGACATTTTGATTTGACTCTTGAAGTTCTTCAAGTCCCTCAACAACATTTCAACTGGACTGAGATCTGGACTCGGTCATTAAAGCCCTCCATTGCATTCTTCTCAATAATTCCTCTTGCATGATTAATGTCATTATCATGTTGAAATTTCCATTTACGTTTCAGCAAACTGCTCAACCTTTGACTTTTCTGTCCAGAGCACATTGTTCCAGACATTTAGTCCTCATGCAGATCAGACTAGAGCAGATGAATCTGATATTCAAATGTTCATGTAGGTAAATAAATAAATACAGTTCATTTTAATGACCGTATGCCATAATCTCTGGAAAATGTGTTACTTGAAGTCATTGTGTTGTTTGTGATCGTCTCATCAGCAGCTGCAGTGTCTCTCAGCTGTATCAGTGCAGTCACTGTGACTCTGACTGACCGAGGTTTTTGTACGACTCTTTATCACTGTGTGAACACCCAGCTACCACTGATCACGTGTGCACTCTGACAGTAATAATCTCCTGTATCTTCAGTCTGGACTCCACTGATGGTGAGAGTGAAATCACTGTTAGATCCACTGCCACTGAATCTAGATGGAGTTCCTGACTGCAGTCTGTTAATCAAATAAATCAGGAGTTTAGGAGCTTCTCCAGGTTTCTGCAAGTACCAGTGTAACTCATCACCATCATACACTCTGCTGCTGGTTTTACAGTTTATTCTGATTTCTTGTCCTTGTGTTGCTGTTATTAATGATGGACTCTGAGTTACAGTGATCTGTCCTCTACACTCTGAAAGAAAGAACAATGAAAATGAATGAAAAACTGTAAACGTTTATTCTTTTACACTTCAAAGTATGTATAATCTTTGTTAAAATGTTACTGCACAAACCTTGAGCAAACAGTGTGAGAGTCCAGATGAGGATGAGGATGTTGTTCATTGTTGTTGTTGTGTCTTGTGTGATGATGAAGATTGTGTTGTGTTCTGCTCTCAGTCATGAAGTGTTAAACTCACAGCACTATAAACACTCTCAGAGCACCAGGGGCGTGTCTACGTCGTGGGCAGGTGTGGCACCGGCCCCCCTTGAAGGCTGGGTTGCCCGCCGCGCCCCCCCCCCTCCACCAGATATCTTGTGATAGGCTTGTTTTTAGTAAAAGTCTAACTGCATCTGGCAGTGGCGGATCCTCGCATGTGTAGGCAGCTGCCTAGGGACGCTTTTTTTCTCTTCTTTATACTTAATTTTAGGCTGTGATCATATTGACAAATGTTGAAATGTTGAGATAACGTTACGCGATCCACGAATCTCTCCACTCGCAAACAGATTTCCTTCACTCACACAAAATTGGACGTGTGCTTTTAAATATGTATTGTTCTTTTATGAATTGGCTCTGCTCTCGGTCAGATATTGTGTGTATGCTCAAACATTGTCCTCGCATCACTGAAGCGAAAAGTATGCCGCAAGTCTATGGCAGCCCATAGAACCACTTGCGGGAAAGTTGTATAAATTGGCACAGAAGGGTGTATTGAATTGGCGTATTGAGACCAAACTTGGTGTGTGTTATAACAAGCATAACCTGAG
>NW_015522114.1:771-1018 GCF_001515645.1 Sinocyclocheilus grahami | reverse complement strand
GCAGAACTCCCACTTGAGATTCCGGACTTCCCCGTTGGAGAAGCCCATCTTGAGAGGCGTGAATCTCTGCAGGCTTTAAAAGACCACACTCCATGTGACCCGCCAGTCGGTGGTTCGGTCGAAGCTAAGAAGATGAGAAAACGCTTCAGGATACCAAAGCGGTGTGCCAGGCCTTTCTTCGGCCTAGTCCTTTCCATTCATCAAGTGACTCTGACTCAAACTGGTTCTTTTCATCAACTAATTTCAG
>NW_015522114.1:0-502 GCF_001515645.1 Sinocyclocheilus grahami | reverse complement strand
TGTGTGTGTATGTGTATGTTAGACTAGTTTAAGTGTTTATGTAGTTAATAAAACCTTACTTGTATCACACTTGACGTGTTCATTGTTTACTCATAACCGGAGTCAATAATCATGCAGATTTACGTTACAAGCTTATAGAATTGTACAGTAAGAAAGTTATTTCCCTTAACCAGGAAATTAACGTTCTTAGAATTGACAAGACAGTTGACCCTGAGTGGTCAGCTAAATATCTACAGTGGATCTAAAATATGAATAGTTAATTATAACTAGTTATGGTTAATTATTCATATTTCCCCATGAGCTGATTCGCTACACTTCTTTCAGCTTTATGTTCTGGTATTTGCATTTAAAAGAGCTTCATATAAATATGACGGTATGTACCTTAACAACAGTCAAGAGGTCTTTGTGCAACACAGATTTAGATTTAGATTATAGACAGTAGCAAAAGCAGGTTACGGTCTCATCTTTAACTTTAAATGAGGTTGAATTCCTCTGAATGTCT
>NW_015522113.1:0-1662 GCF_001515645.1 Sinocyclocheilus grahami | reverse complement strand
ATCTGCATTCTGTGATCTGCAGTCTCAAAACATGCTTATGATGTTATTTGTACTTGAACGTTCTAAGGAATGCTTTTTGTAACCTTTAAATACTGTTATAATCACAATAGGAAACGGAACTGTTCACTAAAAGGTTCTTTGAGAAACCAAAAATGATTCTTCCATGGCATCACTGCAAAACGCTGCAAAAAAAAGTTTTGGTACTTTTGTTTTTAAGAGTGTCAATACTGAAATTAATGGTTATTTTACTGTATGTGTTTTTGCGCAAAGAGCAAGACTTGTTTGCATTTAATGTTATGTTGGAGATTTAGAAGACTTTTTGTTATGTTGGAGTTTTTGTTGTTACCAATATGTTGAAGAGTGGTGTTTGTTGTTTATGGGTGGCTAGACAATGACTACAACTATAGATGTGCTAATACTGGGGCAGTGACAACTCTCTTTCCATACATCACGTTTAGTAACAACAAAGCACAGAACATGTTGTGATGGGAAGACTAATTTCTGCAAACCCATTCTTTCGGACCGTTCGTTCACTCAGTGAACCATTCAATGAAACATTCTTTTGAATGTTTCTTTTACGTCAATGTGCAGTGTATATGTTTTGTATGTCTAACAGCTCAGTGTCATATTTCACGCTGGAACAGTCAAATAAGGCCTAAGTGTGAACTCAAATAGCTGATAATTACCTACAGTATCATTCACTTAAGTTATAGTGTTTGTTGTCAATTTCATTCTGAAAATAGCCTAAAGCTCTGGATTACAGGTAATAATGTTGTAAAAATGTTTAGTTTTTTGCACAAACTGATTGTTTAGCTTCATAAAGATCTCAATATATCATCAGGAGTCATGGGTATTAATTTGGTGTTCCTTGATATGTTTTAAGTGCCGGTAGCCGCTGACTTGCATTTTATGAATCATCAAGGACCACGGTTTCAGCTAAAAATCTTCTTTACTGTTCAATTGAAGAAAACAAGTCTACATCTTGGATATCCTGAGGGCATATATTAACAGCAACTTTTAAACATTGGGTGATCTATCCCTTTAACTACAATTGATTTAATGTATTAGTCTAATTAATTCATTAAATTACAGTGGAGGGGACATGTCCCTCAGTTAGAATTGCTGCTAGTTGACACAGAAAGTTAGAAATATGTAACATGCATAAACAAACTCACAAAATGAGTGGGAAGGGGGCATATAAATCGCCATACAATAAATCATTAGTTTTATATGTGAATTGAACAGGAGTATTGTTTTTGAAATACAGCTTTTCCCAGCTGCGCCTCCAATCGCAGAGGGCCCCCTTGTCCGTTCAGCCTCTTGGGAGCTTGGGATGGTGGAGCTGCATTTGTGAGTCTGAGTTGAAGGATTGTTTCCCATAGCAGTGAGTGTTGTGCGCTCTGTTTCCGGCTGGTGTGCAGAGCCCGTGGCATGATGGATGAGGTCCTGAAATCTCTCGCCCTGCTGCACGTCGGATCCAGTTAGCCGCACAACTCTTGCTCTCATGCACACGCACTCCCCTCCACAGCTGGGCCTGGTTGTAGCACTCCCCAATAGCCATTATTCACAGAGTTACAGTAACGGCCTCTGTCAGCACTGCCAGCCTGCTCCCACATCACTATCCACAGGCTCAATTACAAACATTTGCATCCTAACAGCTAC
>NW_015522112.1:0-1662 GCF_001515645.1 Sinocyclocheilus grahami | reverse complement strand
ATTCTAATATGCTGATTTGCTGCTCAAGAAACATTTCTGATTACTCTCATTGTTTAAAACAGTTTTAAAACAGCTTGTGGAAACGGTGATACTTTTTTTTTTTTTTAAGGATTTTTGGATGAATAAAAATTGTTCAATAGAACAGCATTTTTAAAAAAAATTTATTTGTAACCTAACCGGCAGTAACAACAGTAGTGCATATAACATGAGGGTGCCTAAAAGATATATTTCTTTAACAGCAGCATAGAAATCAATATTAGTTTCATACATATAAACACGATACACTCATATCCACAGAATAGAATACTGTGCTCTTTCAGTCTGTATCTGAAGTGTTTATAGAGGTGGGTCACACAAGCTATACGTTCGCAGGGCTTTACATTGATGTGTCTTCTTAGATGAGATCATGGATTGATAGCTCTCGTCTCTTAAGTGCATCACCTGCCATCCACATCTAAAAAGCCTTCAATGCCACACATAAAGACTTTCCTCTCTATCTCTCTCCCTCTCTTTTGCCCACAAGCCAGCTCTGATGAAGAATAATTATTGCGGTCATAGTAAATCTCTGCATTCATACAGGAGAGATGGACATGTGCCAGCATCTCTGGAGAGCGTGATTTCCTGTCCTTGTGGTTTGAAGCGTCCATCGGTGGACTTCTCATTACATATATGGAGCTTATAATTATACGTGCTGCAATGAATCTCAGTGTAGATGGCTTTTATTATGATTATGTTTAAAGCACACAGCATGAGAGCGAGTGAACTGATGTGGGAACCTTCAGAGTTAATTGAATTGCGTTTAAAAGAATAGTTCATCCAAAATAAAATACAAAAATACATCTTTTACTCACCCTCATGTCTTTGCAAACCTCATAAATCACTTTCTTTAATGAAATGCTGAAGAAGAAATTCTGCTGAAGGATAAAGCTGCTCTTTTCCATACTAATGAAACCTCTCGAATCTCGAAATCTAACATGACACCTTTTTTTGTAAACTATTCCTATAGTATGCAGTTTGTGTAAGTTTAACTTTGTTTTTAAAAGTTATTGATTTGGAATTTAGAATATTGAAAGAAAAGTTTCGAGTAGTATTTTTAATTTTGAACGCTTTGATCTTTTTATTCCAGTTTGAATTTTTTTTAGATGTGTGTTTCAGTGTTCTGTTTCTGTTTCTCGTATTATTGTTTTAGTGTGCACTAATTAATATTTCATTACCCGGCTGAAACGGGCCCTACGGGAAGAATCTGCATTATCTCTGCGAGAAACGCTCGCTCCTCTTCCCTTCCGCTTAGATCTGTTGCTAATGCAAATAGAGCACAGCTGTGAACAACACTTCATCTGAAGGTTGTAAATGATAGTTTGCCTTGTTTTTACTGAGGATTTTATACCATCTACACTGCCATTCAAACGTTTGCGTTCAGTAAAAATGCTTTTAATTATCAACGACACATTCAATTGATCAAAAGTGACTGTAAAGACATGTATAATGTTACAAAAATTTCAAATAAATGCTGTTCTTTTGAACTTTCTATTCACTAAAGAATCCTAAAAATCAGTGTTTTTACAAAAATATTAAGAAGCACAACTCGTTTCAACACTGATAATAATATATATTTCTTAAGCTGCAAATCAACATATTAGAGTGATTTCTGAAGGATCATGT
>NW_015522111.1:0-1663 GCF_001515645.1 Sinocyclocheilus grahami | reverse complement strand
GCTCAGCCAATCAGAGCCAAGCACCGGAACTCTCCGCTTTATAACTTGGCTTTTACGCAGGATCTCACAGAGGTCTTTTTTTTCCAATCGTAAAGAACAGAAAAAACTCAACAGCGTACACCTGGTGTTACAGATGTCTCAGTGTTCATTTCTAAATGCCTAGCTATTTCTGTTTAAAATGATGGATGATCTCTACCGACCAAATTTGATATCTAAGAATGTATATCTTAGAGTCTGAATTATGATTGATGAGTAAGTAGGTGAAGAACTGAAATACAGAACTGGTTTATCTTTGAGAGAATACGTAGGACAGAGCTTCTCTTCAGTCCTGAAGGTGGCTAAAATGACAGACAGACCGAGGCCTTCACAGGCAGTGGGAGGTTCAGTTTAATTACCTTCAAATATTAGTGCTCCCCGAGAAGCTGTCCACGCTCCCACACATATGCTGGTGAAGAGAGGAAGGCCGGTCAACTCTTGTTTTGCATTTTGATTTAACATTTCAGAGAACAGGCAATCTGTTGAGATCGCTTAGCCCTCGCAGCGATACACCCACATGTCTCATCTCTGTGCTGCGCTCACTCGCTCTCCAGTGACTGACGTCCCGCTGCCATTCTTTAAAGGCCCGCGGGCCGCCACAGGGAGGGAAGCTTTCCACCAAATGTCCCCTGAGAGCCCTTAGAAAGCACCCTGCTGCCTCTGTCTTCCTCTCACACTTTCACCATCCTCCGATACCTTCTGTACTCGTGTCTCTCCACCTTCACTTTTTCTACCCCTCTTCATTTTCTGTAGACATTCATTTTGTGTAGATCAACAGCCAACAGTGATGTGAAGCCCATTTCTCGCTCGCCTGTCCCTGTTGGGCCACTGTTTATGGGGTTGTGGTCTGTGAGCAGTGATATCTCAGAAGTGCTCTTACAGAAAGCTGACATGGAGGATAGCCTTCTCTAGACTGGGTTTACAGACACTGAATACTGAGCATCTTAAAATTAGAATAGAGATGTATTCACCATTCACCAACTTTGAAAATTTGGTTGAAAGATATTGAAAATATAAGTGTTTTTATTTAATTATTTAATATGATGTGCTATATTTGTTATGCAAAAGGGGTTTAATTTAATTTAATTATTTAATTAATTTATTTATTTTTTATTATTTTTATATTATTTTATTAATTTTATTAAATTTTTTATTTATTTTATTTATTTATTTTTAAAAAATTTATTTAATTTAATGTTATTTAATTTAATTTAATTATTTTATTTTTTATTATATATATATATATTTTTTTATTATTATTATTCAAAAAAAATCATATTTTATTTTTTTTATTTTTTTATTTTTTTATTTTATTTTATTAATTTTATTTTTTATTAATTTTATTTAATTTTTCATTAATTTTATTTAATTTTTATTTTATTTTATTTCACAAACCACTTGTCTTATGTGGGGTCACAGAAACGCTAGTGCCTATCCAAGTGTCTCATGTCATCGTAAGTCTTGTATTTTATTTTATTGACACTTAATAAGAGGAACACTGAGACAATGATGATAAAGAGAGGATGATACAAGGCAGATCTGAATCTGTGTCAGCAGCATAAGCACCACAGCTCAACATGCAGAACATGTGCACTAAACACTAGACCAACACTTATTAATCTGGAAG
>NW_015522110.1:0-1663 GCF_001515645.1 Sinocyclocheilus grahami | reverse complement strand
GTTACAGAGATGAGCACTCTGATTTACAAAATTTCCATAGGAATTAGGAAACTGACTTCTAAATGCTGTGGTTGACCATTCAGAGTCAAGTACTGATTGGAATCAGGTAACCCTGGAGTCTTAAGCGCCGAGGTGAGGACAGTAAAGTCTCTTAACTTGGATGACTTAATTGAAATGTTTTACTCATTAGAATAAGTGAAATTGACTGTGAATGTTGGAATTTTATTAAATAGGTCCTAAACAATGAAAGCGTTCACCTGAAAGTGTCTGTTAGGATCAATGATGAATATTACTGACTAATGTTAGATACTGTAGTTTATGTGAAAAGTCAAAGGAAGAAATAAACATTAGCTTTACAGGAATCTTACTTTATGCACCTATAGAAAAAATAGCAATAGCATATCTTAATAGTGTATATTTTACTGCAGCCACCCTCTTTTGAGGGTCTGTGGGCCCCCCATTTAAAATGCTCTTGACACACCCCTGCATTGGTCATATAAAAATACAGAGGCATGCCCTTTTAGAACAGTAACATTATCAGATTTAATTGTATTCCATACATATTAGGTCTAATCCTTTTTATTGTTTTTTTATTTTTCCCATGTGATGTTATACACCATTCTTACAGTAAAGAGAATGAGTGTAAAGAAGAATGTCAAAGCACACAAAAAAGAACTAAAAATTATTGTCAAGATCCAGTCATTTCTGTGAGGACATTACTTTTTTGGGGGGGGGTTACAGGGTCCTGACCATCGTGTCACGTGTATTGTTTGACCAAATTGCTTTTTTGTGTTTTCAGCTGCCATGTGCTGGCATTGTAATATTAATTCACAGCAAGAAAATTACAGTTGGGACAAAATCTTTTTAATACGGCTTTGTTGAATTAGCAACATACAGACACTAAAGTTGCACTACAACAAAAATGACAAACACGTTTTCTTACTTTCCTCATCACGCCACAGTACTAATTGTTTTGTTTATATTAACATGTTTGTCACTCTTACAAACCATAGATATGCTAGACCTTCACTTGGCATATATTATTGTCTTATCACTTGTAGTAAAAATAATTTGAACCTGTAAAGAAACACAGAAAACTGTAGTATTTGTGCTTTTATGCACATTATTTTTAGTTCATCCAAAAATGGAAATTCTGTCATCTTTACAAATGAAGATGTTTTGAAGAACGTTGAGGTTTAAACATAGACTGTAAAAAAGATGGACGATCCGTCTCCACTTGAAGCCAAAGCATCTCAGTATG
Organism: Sinocyclocheilus grahami; assembly: GCF_001515645.1. Taxonomy (NCBI): domain Eukaryota; kingdom Metazoa; phylum Chordata; class Actinopteri; order Cypriniformes; family Cyprinidae; genus Sinocyclocheilus; species Sinocyclocheilus grahami. The sequence goes on along the minus strand of NW_015522110.1, from coordinate 402 downwards.
GCCGCTGCCATCTCGAGTAAATTACGTCATTTGGAGCCAGAGTCTGCGCAGTAGAGATTCATGTGGAGCCGGATGCTGCGCAGTAGAGATTAATTTGGAGGCGGAGTCTGCGCAGTAGAGATTAGTTTGGAGCCAGAGTCTGCGCAGTAGAGATTCATTTGGAGGCCGAGTCTGCGCAGTAGAGATTAGTTTGGAGCCAGAGTCTGCGCAGTTGAGATTCGTTTGGAGGCCGAGTCTGCGCAGTAGAGATTTGTTTGGAGCCAGAGTCTGCACAGTTGAGATTCGTTTGGAGGCCGAGTCTGCGCTGTAGAGATTCGTTTGGAGCCAGAGTCTGCGCAGTTGAGATTAGTTTGGAGCAAGAGTCTGCGCAGTAGAGATTCGTTTGGAGCCAGAGTCTGCGCA
>NW_015522109.1:0-1664 GCF_001515645.1 Sinocyclocheilus grahami | reverse complement strand
GTGCGCTTGCGGCATTCTGAAAAGTTGAAATTTTTTTATCTCGATGCGGAGCGGACGCGCCTGGAAAAATGAGCGCGTCGCGTGTGTCTACATTTGAAATAACGAACTTGAGCGCGCAAAAGACACGATATGTGAACGGCCCCTTAAGAAGCTTCTTCAGGTCAAGGGGTTGAACTCATATCTCACTCTCTTCCTCCGTCCATCAGGAAGTGCTTCAACCCCTCTTCTCATTTCCTGCATCGGCTGAAAAGAGCCTAAGACCTCGGGCAGCCAGCCATCTGTTCTCTCGCACAGACACAGAGGACATATGAAACTCCCACAGCTGTCTGGCCTGACTAAAGTACAGCACAGCATCTGCACACAGAGATCAGATTCATATACACCATTCGTCTGCTCTGTGGCACGTCCCTGACTGTTATACTGTGAAATATCAGCTCGTCGAGCAGTCGAAGCAGTGAGCTATCAGATTCTGATGGAATCGGGCCTCCGCTGAGAGAGAATAGACTCTTCGTCACACTTCCTTGTCACCCCAGAGAAGCGGGGCATTGTGGGACTGCTGACATGAGCACACCAAATCCATAATTCATGAGTCATGCTGAACAGCCTGGCAAACATGCTGCTCGCAGCAACGACAACCCACCGCTGAACTGTGTTTCCCTGCAAGAATGTTTCCCCCGTCGGAAGCAAAGCAGGAATTGTGCCGTGTGTCGAGAGAATGAATGAATACAAGCACGGTTGTTACAAACTTGAGATCTCTTCCTCTGCAGCTCCTGCCGTTGACTTGTGAAAATCACATTGCCAAATGAAAGCAGACAGAGCGCGACTTATGACTTTTTTTTCTGCGCTCGTCTTTGCGGTTACACTTTTTACAGAGTTGTGAATGATCAAGAGCATCAATACAAAGAAAAACACTTTAATCTCCTGACAGACAGAGAAATCACCTTGTATCAACAGCGCATGGTAATTGTACAAAGCCTCCCTCTCTTCTCTTTGATTTCTGGCCACTCTGACCGCTCCAACAATCTCTCTCTCGCTCTCTCTGTGTGCTGGAGCTCAGAATCTGCTCAGACAGCTTTACCTCAGTACACTAGTTATTACGAGCAAAGTCGGGCACTTCCATAAAGGATATGACCAACTCCAGCCCCAAACACAGCTGGGCAGACATGAGACGTCAGCTGCAATCCAGCCCAGGACACATCAGAAATAATCCGCTGAGATCACGGTCTTGCTTTTATCCAGATCCTCACCTGACATCTGTAATACGGAGAATATCAAGAGAGAAACTACAGAAAAGTGTGTGTTCTCAGTATGTCATTCTTGTGTTGCATCATTATGGACCAGACCTCACCTAGTTGCAGCCTTAGATAACATGCCCATAAACCACCAACAATCATAAACAATGAGATGTTTTTTTGTTGTTGTTGTTTTAAAAATTGCCAGTTTCAACTAGGGCTGCCCTAATAGCTATTTTAAAAACATGAAAAAAAAAATATGATTACATGAATATGTATTTTGACAACATGAATATTACCATTTATTTACCAATATTTGCTCTGAAATCGATAAATAGGACTGCTGTCTGCTGATGTTAATTTAAATATATATTTAAAGTGTACATTTTAATTTAATTAAGGAATATTTCAACACTGCATTTTACTAAATGA
>NW_015522108.1:0-1664 GCF_001515645.1 Sinocyclocheilus grahami | reverse complement strand
CTTGATTGTGCCATCCCAAAGAAGCTCAAAATCACTTTCTCTGACTTTTAAATTAACTGTTGTGGAATGACGGAATGACCTGCCCAACTCAATCCGAGCAGCTGAGTCCTTAGCCATCTTCAAGAATCTGCTAAACAAATCTCTTTCATCTTTATTTGACCCTCTAACTCTAGCACTCTCTATTCTAATTCTATTCTTTAAAAAAACACACTTTTAGACTTGCACTCTATTAATTTGCTGCTTGTTTTCTTTATAAAAAAAACTAACACTAGCTTCTCTTATCTTTTTGTATTCTATTTGTTTTCTTTTCATTTATTATACAATTAACAAAAGCAAAAAAGACCTCTAACACTAGCTTGCGCTATTCTTTTTCTATTCTATCCGTTTTCTTTTTATTTATTATATAATTTAAAAAAAACATTGCTACGTGTACTGCGTTAAGCTAACTGAGACTTGTTTTATAGCACTTGTATATCATTGCTCTTTTGTTGATTTTGATTGCTTCCATTGTCCTCATTTGTAAGTCGCTTTGGATAAAAGCGTCTGCTAAATGATTAAATGTAAATGTAGTCTTTGCAACTTTAGGGATCTTATCTATTCACGAACAGCTTGTAACACTCCAAAGAGAAAGGAAAACCTGAAATCGCATCATATGACCCCTTTAACTTGCTAATTCTGTATGGTATAAACTATGAATATTTTTCAAATATTTGATGCCACTAATGTTGCAAGCTTTGGCAAATCCAGGGATTAGCCTATTTCATCCTAAGAAGTACTTGTTTCAACTTGGGGTAACTTGGAATACCAGGAAGTACCATTCAAAAATTTGGGATACAAAAATATTTTTAAGCCTAAAAGGGGTAACATCCTGGGGGATGCATACAAACATTTGAGAGGCTGTGGGGAGAGGCAGTGAAAGTGTCATTTCTTGGTTTCATGTTGAAAGGGTGTTTGTTGTGATGTTTAGATTTGATGACTTTGTTCATACATTGTTTTTGTTTAGCTCACAGGCAGAGTTTAAAAACATTATGTGAAGATACTCATCCTCATATAAAAGTTGATGTATTTCACATATTTCCAATATTTGTAAAAATATTTGTATAAACAGTTGCTAAGCATTAGCTTATTATGTTTGTGTTGAAATTTTATGAATTTAATTGAATTTTTTCATAATCTGCCTGTAAATGTTTGGATCTCAGGAGATATGTTGCCCTTTTAGGGGTATAAATCAAGATATATTTTACAGTGTTCTACAGATTTTAGACTGTGTTGCCTACTTCAGGAAAAAAAGTTCAATTCTTAAAACTCTTAAATACTAATCTATTTTCAATCATATAAAAATGTAATCATTTAGTTGGCAATATTGAATATAGTTTTAGGTCAACAATACATGGATTTTTTTCCAGACGTGTATACACACACATACATATGTAGGCCTATATGTACAAATGTATATTTATAAAATATGTTACTCAACAAAAACATTATTATACCCCCAAAGGGGCGATGTATCCTGGGGGATACAAACATTTAAAAATGCGAATTTGTATTGTTTGTGTCCTAATAAGATGGAAAATAGCAATAAATTAATTTTCCAATGTATCTATATGGGCTTTTAAGGTTAAAAGGGGAATGTTATCAAAAATACATTAGAGCAGTATTGT
>NW_015522107.1:0-1665 GCF_001515645.1 Sinocyclocheilus grahami | reverse complement strand
CTGGGTTTGTCCCTATTTTACCCAGCATTTTTTAGAGTGTACAATATGCAGTAGTGGAGACACAACTAGCATCAGTGTGGAAGAAAATCTGGTGACATAAATGAAGCCTTGGACATCAGATTGCAAATGAAATCATAAGAAGAGCAATAGTGGGTAACTTAGAATCCAGTGTTTAAAAGCAGATTGCACATTTGGAAGAGAACACAGACAATTTTCATATAATTTTAATGATAATAAATATATAATAACACTTGTTGGATTTGTGCTGGTCAGACAAAGTCTGAGAATTGAAACAGATACGCAACTACATTACTCAAAGTCTGCACCTCTTTATCATTATCACCTGCTTCTGCTCTTCTCTGGCTTTGCTCAGTCAACTTCTTGGCTGACAAAAGACTGTTAAAACAGTTTTAGGTATCAGCCAAAATGCTGATTTTGGGTACCAGACTTGTTGTTAACAGGATTTGGGTATTAGACAACTTTGCTGACTAGTTGTTCTGTTGCCAAGCAAAACATAGTATAAGCCTTAGAAGGTCTGGACTGGGACAAGCATGTCTGTGATCGGCTACTTTGCTCAACGCTGCAAAAACACATTGTAAATAGAGATCTCTGATGCTCTTCACAGAGCACTGACACAAACAAGGAAGCAGATTAACCTGGTACTCTGTATTACTTAACATCTTTAGCACATAACAACATTAAACACTAACAGATCTCCCCTAATATTAATCATGCACAAAAATGCATTAAATAACATTTAATTTCAACATTTACTCTCGTTGCAGAATCTGAAGCAAAGCATGCTGTAAAATAGTAGGCTAATCTGCTGTGACTCATCCCGTTTTAGTTAATATAATCAGTTATTGAGTTTACATAACTTTTTCTATTAAGTGCAATGAACTTTCAGTAATATTCTAGTGAAATAAACATTTAACAGCCACTGTACTTGTGCACATGAAGCAGTAAGAAACTCAAGGTGAGTTAGAAGCAAAAGCTCCTGTATGCTAATATGCTAATATACCATGGGAAAGTCCTCTACCAAATGAATCGAGTAGCAGATTGAAACAGACACTGAAAAGGTTTGGGAAATGCCTGAAACACAGGAAAAAGTTTGTTTAAAAAGTGAATGTTTATTACCAGCTCTGTACATCTCCATGGGTGTCGCCATGTTCGCATCATACATTTCTTTCTGTAGTAAAACTCCAGATTAAACGCCAGTTTCATTGTACTTTTCCCATTAAGGAAGTTTGCTATTTGTTGATTGAAACACAATTACTAGTCCCTCATCATCTATCCTCCATCATCATGTCGTTTTGAGAGGAGGTGTTGTCGTGGAACAAACAATGGTCTTCTCAAATTTGTCAATAAAACTCAAGAAGCAGAAATCCAGATGTCAAAATAAGACTTTATTGAAGACAGCAACAAAGCCTAGATGATCTTTGTCTGTCCGGGCACCCATTCTTAGACCTTGTTCTCATCAGTCTCAACCAAAAAATTACGATTTGACCTCTGATTGGTTTAACTCCACTAGTTTTGGAACAGTTTATTCTTACTCCTCATACTTATTATCTCGCCCCTCCCACAGGATGCAGGTGTCCTTCTTGAAAGTCACCCAAAGTTCACTGGTTCACCCAAGTTCATCGGCGCTGTCCAATGGAAAGCACC
>NW_015522106.1:0-1665 GCF_001515645.1 Sinocyclocheilus grahami | reverse complement strand
AAAAAAAAAAAAAAGTAAAACTGTCGTGTCCCATAGTCCTTCTCTGACTGAAATCTGTTTCCTTAGCCTGTTACAGGTAATCAAACAAAATTACTTGACTTCTTCTCTGGGGTCCAAAAAAAGCAGTAAGGACCATTTTAGTTTGGGTTTAGAGGGTTTAACTTGAAAAGTCCTAATAACCCTAAGAAAACAGTATACATAGCTAAAATGTTATGCACACAAGTTTAATTTCCAATTGCCTAGTGTAATTAAACAATGCATTTATTCATTCAAGTGTTTCGTGCTGTTTTGGCAACTGCAACTTTGAGACTGTAAACCCAAAAGAGCTCCACGGTTTTTGTGCGTTTTAATGTGAATTAAAGACCAATTTCCTTGGCTACTCATTAAAAAATTTCATTAAAACACACAAACATGTATTTTAATGTAATTACAGATTGCATGAATTCTGCAGGTTGCATGAATCCTGACCTAAAATATACCAGGCCAAAAGGCGAAAGCTCAACTAGAGGCAACACTGAAAGCATTGACCTTGGTTTGTTGGTCTTAGTTTAGATGCAGATCTTTGCGGTCTTGGGCCTGACATGGATCCGTCTCGGCCCCAGATTCCAGAGGGTTAGTGAGTTTTAGCCAGTGTGGCCAGACTACTGATTTTAGCCTGAAGGTGAAATGTGAGGATAGCTTATCTGTACATTAACCAGCTACTTTCTTTTTCAGTTCTGTCACTGTGTCGACACAGGGTCTTGAGAAGTGTACTGATAGGCCTGCATCAGTAATTGGGTTTAGGCTGGTATTTCACTACTATTAGCATGCTTTTTGTTTAGCATGAAGCTAATTACTGTTTTAAAAGAGATGCAGATGGAGGCTGCTCCATTACACTTGGCCATTTTAATCTGGGCTCCACGCTGAGAGAATATGACTTGCAGACACCAGCCTTCAAATTGAAACCAGGTCAAAGTACACTGAATTACAGGGTACTGTGCATGCCTTAATGTTAGGTTGAAAAATAAATTTTAATGTTCAGCTCAACTCTGGAACCATTTTGGGAGGCCCATGTGCCCCTTCTGCACATCCATGAACAGACACTTAAGTATACACACTCACTGCATCTATTCTCAGCTCCTGAGTGTAGCAGACACAATAAAACAGCATTGATACTTGAAGCACCCAACACAACCATTTCATCCTAAATGGATTCAGACACAGTCGGTAGTGGGAGCAGAGGCCCAATCATAGGCTGTAATTTCAGCACATTTATCTAATTTCCTGCACGCTTTGTCTTTCTCTGCCATAATGGGGTAAGTAATTGGAATAGACTCCAGATAATGGGGAGTTTTGACCCTGCCATCCCGTTGCAAGACTGCAAGGATGCTTTGTGGCGACAAGGGAGAAAACTTGGGCAGTTTGTGGTTTCTTACACAAGCACTTGGAATCGGTAAATGAGGTAATATTGTATTCTGTACTATGATTGTATTTGAAATAGTGCTGGATCAGGCCAAACATGGTTTCATCTCATGGGAAATGAGACAAATGATGACATGTCTAATAGGAGATTAATGTACCTTCTGCCAAAGATGGTATAAGAATACATCAATTTTGTGCAATTTGTTTTCCCAGCAATTACAATTTACAAATTTACAAGTTTCTTCTGAGGTATGAGGGAATCAT
>NW_015522105.1:0-1666 GCF_001515645.1 Sinocyclocheilus grahami | reverse complement strand
TTTTTTTTTTTTGGCATGACATGATTAATGTTTCATGTGATATCAGATGTGTGTATGAATACCTGCGTTAGCCTGGCTCTGTATCGCCGTGGCGATGGGCACTACATGAGTGCCATTCTGGGTGATGGTTTTGATTGGCAGTTGGTGATGGCCCAATGGGGCTTGTTGCACTATGGTAACCGTCTGGAGGGGCGTGGCTGCAGTGCTGCTTTGAATGATCCTATTGGCTGAGCCTATAGAGCCGTGATTGATGCCGGGGACCGACTCTACCTTCACTGAAGAGAGACAAGGACACATTTTGTTACTAACATCATCTGTAGAAACTCAAACCAGGTCAAGCTGCTTGACCGAAGCTCTCACCTTTGACCTCCTCTCCATTCTCCAGCGTTTCTGCTTTGATGGCGGGCTGCAGGCTGGCTCTGCCAACGGTACTGACGGCCACTGCAGGGATCTGATGCACCACGTGCACCGTCTGCATCAGCGGCTGAGCAGACGTGGAGGATGTGACGGGGGCGGCCACAGCGTACGTGCCGGGTTTGATTGTCTGCGTTAAAGAGCGCTGGACCGCGATCAGAACCGGCTGGGTGGTGATGGGAGACGCTGAGAAAGAAAACAAGCACACACTTAGTGACATTATGCAAACTAATTGATGCACTAATGATGCACAGACACCGGTAAGCAGTGTTATTTTAGTATCACAGAGATCCTATTATGATTTTATTAATATTTAGAATAATGTTTTGTTTTTATATTTTCAGTTTCTATTTTAAATTTAAGTTTTAGTAATTGTGTTCAATGTTTTTATAATTTTTTTTAAATGTCTGTACAGTTAAAAAAAACAATTCAGTAATGTGGTACATCAAGTTACTACAAAAAATAAGTTTAGTTTTTTTTATATATATATATTTTTTTCTTTCAGTTAAATTTTATTTTATTTGGAATTTTTAAAAAAAGTTTATTTTTTCTTAAATGGTTTAATTTACTATAATAACCCTGCCAATAATCAGTAATTGTTTTTTGTTAAGGCCCATATCAAAAACACAAACAAATAAATAAATAAATCACATTTAATTAAATTTAAATAAGTAGTCTACAATTTTTGTGTAAACTAATATATAGTCGCACAGATTCTGACAGATACTGATAATCTGTAATTATTTTGATAATAAAAATAAGTAAATAAAAACATGAGAAATTATAAAAAAAGTTGATTAGTCTAGAATTATATATCTATTATTATATTATTATCTAAATCAGACCATCATCGATTATATAGATGATAAAAAAAAATAACGATAAAGATCATCGAGTGATCGAGTGAGTAAAAGATCAACACAAGTGAGTGCTTGTTTATTCGTGTTTGAGTACCTGTGGTGTTCTGGGTAAAACGGGCCTCTTGAATCACGGCTAGTTTGGGTTGGACAGCCGCGGCAGGAGCAGGGGGCGGGGCAGAGGCGGGCTCTGGCTCCATGGGAACAGGTGAGCCTTCCCGTGATAAGCTGTCGGGGGTCTGCGCAGCGCTGGAGTGTGCGGAGAGAACGCCCGAGTGATTGGGCGACGCCGGGGCGCTCCTGTTATTACAGACCAACACACATCAGGATGCGTTTCACGTACACTACCGGTCAGAAGTTTGAGGTCAGTAAGATTTAGATTTACTCAGCAAAGA
>NW_015522104.1:0-1666 GCF_001515645.1 Sinocyclocheilus grahami | reverse complement strand
GTGAACGAAGCGCCGATGGCCAGTCCGTCAATGAAGTTGTGTAGAGCATCGCTCAGGGAAATCATCCATGCCACCGTCTTTACGCTGGCCAGCTGTCTTCCTCTGAGCCATCTGCAAGACCGCTGCAATGACGTTTTAAATTAAAACCTAATTTCGTACTATAACAACATTACTGTACCCTCTTGAGCTTCAACCCTGGGTTCATATTTCAAATACTATTTACTTTTAGCCCCGAGGTCTAACTTTTTGTATTGTTGCATGGTGCTCGTGATGTTGTAGGTCAAAGAGCAGAAGACAATCTTGTTTCTGCTGGCAGCTGTGACAGATGAAAGCAAACACAGCTGTGTGTGTCTCTACGGCTGGACTGTAAGTTGCACTGACCTGTACACTATGAACTTCTTAGTTCTGTACCAAAAAAAAAATGCTTTTTAAAACTCTAACGACACTTAAACAGCTGACTGGGGGCTTTCAAATAACTATTTGATCTTGCTGAAGGAGAACTGTTATCACATGACCCAAGATTCTGGTTTAACCATTGACCACAGTCTGATGTTATAGTGTAATAGCCTGGTTGTCATGACAAACAATTAGTATTTATCTCTATTTGATAATGACACTTTCAAGTAGTCTTAAATTGATTACTGTTGTGATAATCAGTCTTTAAAGATATCAACAAAATTAGAGGTGTTTGCTAACCCAAGCATTACGGATATAATTGCTTATTAGCATTAAAATTTGGTGTATAAGTTTTCCTGCACAGTTTGTGCTGCAGACATTAATGTTCATATGGCTTGTTGGGGAGAAGGCTACACAAAAGTAAGCACAAAATCACACAGACATTCAAGGAGGTTCCTGAGCCCTTTATAGAGACCAGACTATCATAGAGACTTGAGGAGGTGGGCTTTTTAAGAGCATGCAACCACCCAGAACACCTTAGCAACCGCAAAGCAATTCTTTGGCATCCTGTTTTTGCATGGACAAAATGCATTTCTTTAACTAGTTTTAGCTTAATTTCAAGTGGGAATGGCTGGCCTATTTATATCTTGTATTTATATTTATATTTACACTTCCTCTCAAAAGTTTGGGGTTGGTAAGATGTTTTTGAAAAAAGTGTCTTATATACAGCCTTGGTAAGCATATTTTATAAAAAATATAGTAAAAATTTAATATTGTGAAATTTTATTGCAATTTAAAATAATTGTTTTTACATGGATTTTCAGCAGCCATTACTCCAGTCTTTATTTCTGTATTATGATTTGCTGCTCAAAAAACAACAACAACATTTCTTCTTATTATCAAAGTTGAAAACTGTTGTGCTGCTGTTGTGGTATCATATTTCTGCTATAATATTTTTGTGGAAACAGTGACACATTTTTTAGGTTTGATGAAGTTAGTTAAAACAGCATATTTAAAATGAAAATATTTTGTAACATTATAAATGACTTTACTGTCACTTTTGATTTGATGTGTCCTTGCAGAATACAAGTTTTAATTTTTCACAAAAAAAAATCCTAATAACCCCAAACTTGTGAACAGTTGTGTATTTAACTTACCCTTTTTTATATTATACTTGGATCAGTAAGCAACCATCTAGAACACACTAGCAACCACAAAGCAATGCGCTGTCGTCCCATTAGCAAGTTTTGCATGGGCAAACACACACTGA
>NW_015522103.1:0-1666 GCF_001515645.1 Sinocyclocheilus grahami | reverse complement strand
TATAAAGGAAGTCCTGCAGCCTTTTTACACCTGAAATGGAGTCAGTATTTTTCCAAAATTTCATAGGTTTATTTATGAGTTGCTTCATTTAAAAAGTAATCAGCTTTAGCTTTCCTTATCATCACTGTACATCTATTACATAACTGTCATAACTTTAAGGTCAAGCTATAATATTTCAATTTGAATACAGTTCATACAATGTGTTAGTCGCAAGATATATACCAATAAACTTTTTTAAATCATGCGCTCCAGACAAATTTATTTTCAGGTAAAATGGGCCATCTCTGATTTATCAAAAATGATCCTGTATCTTAATTAAAAACACATGATTTATTAACACATATTATTAAACCAACATATTAAACAACACATTTAACAAACCCAAAAACATATAACCTATGCTATGAGTAAAATTAATCAGTTTACTCAAATTATGTGTAACATTCGAAACAACGGATATAACTTTACCTGAGTTCACCCTAACTGGACTGAAGATTAATCACTGAATAAACTTATTGTGCAAAGCTGCACTTCTGGAACGAAGCTAAAAGCAGGGCTCAGATGAACACAATGACAACATCACAGTAAAATGCAGTTAAATGAATGGTCTCATTAATGGCAGTAGGATTTACAGTACATGACAGAAATATGGTCCTACTTCATCCTTACTAACATCCAATTATTATTTGCTTGCTTTAAAAGGATAGTTATTTTTCAAAAAATATTTTTGGTCAAAGTCTTTTTTATTCATTTCAGTAATACCGACAAAGAATCCCATCCTCCCGAAACACACACACACACGCACACACTTTTTTTTTTTTTACTGCAAATGTCTAAAGAAATTTGATTTTTCAAATGAAATACACTGAAATTGTAAAATAAAATGTAGGCGTACACTCATTTTAATAATGCCAATTGTGCCCCCTATTGATAGTGGAAGCACATTACACCTCACAAAGTCTTTCCTCAAATGAATTAGAAGTGGGGGAAATTAGCATTGTAAAGATCTTTGCATTTATATGTGACCCATATTCCCAGGTATCTAATTTTATTCTTATTTTAGAATCTTATTTTAAAATGAAATTTGGTGAAGCGGTATCAAATGAGAAGTAAAATTTACTCTCATAATCTCCCGTAATTACTATTGTAAATTTACTTTAAACCCTGATACTGTAATAGGTATCTTACAAAAAGTCATCCAGCAGTTCTAGTGTCACACAATCAGAAGCGGAGGCACACAGGATCGGGGTAACTGGTGTTTATTGAACAAACACAGAAGAACGGTATGTCAGAGGAATGGAAGAAGCCACCACTTAACTAACAGAGTCTCGAATGCAGGCTGAAGAGGATGGATACTGAACCAGAGGAACAGAGGAGGTTGAAGACGAAATAAATGAAGATGAGTTGTGCTTAGACAGGTAAGTAGTCGGGCACGTATAGCTCACGCTGTAGTAGACGAGAGCAGACACTGAACTGAGGCTCATCATATGAAGTGATTGTATCTTTTCACAAGACTTAAACAGTTGGATTTATATGGATTAGTTTAATGAAGCCTTTATGATATTACCTTAATGGGTCTTCAGAGGTTGAGTTGCATGGACTGTCAGTGGAAAGACAGAAACTCATTAAAAATATCTTCATTTGTGTTTTCCCAAAAAAAAAAAAA
>NW_015522102.1:0-1667 GCF_001515645.1 Sinocyclocheilus grahami | reverse complement strand
TGTGTGTGTGTGCAATGTGCATGGACTCTAAATTTATCTCAAACATATGAATAAACTGAACTGAACCACAAAATCATATAAAACAAACAATATACTCATTTCCAAAGCAACTTTTATCTACTCAATTCAATGCTGTACTCGTTTGCCACAATGACAAGCCTTATAGGGATAATTATGAACATTCAAAAATTAACACTCTTTCACACATTCTTTCTTCTGCAAATCACGATAGAATATATTTTGAAGAACACTGGGAACCAAATAACACTGGGCCCCATTGACTTTCACCGTAAAAACTCTGAGATATTGTTAAAATTCCTTCTTTGTGATCCACAGAAGAGTGAAAGTCATACCAGTTTGGAACAAAATGCGTAAATAATGACAATTTATCAGTTGAAATCTTCATTTAAGGGCTTTTATTTATTATTCATTTAAGAGCAAATATTGATATATGCAATTAACTGTGAGCAATCTGATTAATAAATACGCATATCATCCATAATAATTCAATTAAAATCTTTAATAAGTCCTAATAATATTGTACAATATATAATAAAGTATTATGAACAGAAATATGCACCAAGGTGGATGAATTCCAAGCTATATTAATTGATCTTCTCTCAAACAGGCAAACTCGTTCACGTTCAGTCCACAAGCTCTGCAATCAAACTAGAGAAGCAGCCTGATCAGATTTGGGCAGCCTGTACTATAGCGCACTACTCCACCGACTCACAGGACACGTCCACTGCATATTTGCACAAACAACATCACTTTCACGCAAACCTTTGTTTGGTTATAAACCATTCTTTTCGTCAGCATTCTATGTTTAAACTCCCACCACAACAACAAAACCAAACTGCAAAAAGCTTAAAAAGAAAACAGCATGCATCAGTTGGAAACACTTACTGTAGTTCATCTGTAGTTGAGAGTGTTCATGGCGTTTACGAAGATTCTTTCACTTTTACTCTAGGAGAAGGAAAAATACAGTGTGCTGCTCAGCGTTGAACTCCATCCGATCCCTCAACAGGCTGTGGAGCTTCTGGAGTGCTGGCAGCACATTTGATGATATGAGCAACAGGCTTCGGCTCCCTCCCTCTTTACACACACATCAACAGCTCTGACATCAGAGGTGGGATGTGCCATTATTCTAAGAGCTTTTGAGAGATATCCATAGCAACCAACCAACCAGCGATGGAAGGATTCCTTCTTTTTGAGCAGGAATAGCCAAGTGTCTTTGAACTGACGGGCACATATGCATCCCCTTCAGCGCTGAGTGATTTGCAGAGGCTTTCATTGTGTCTTTTGCATTTAGGTATCGGCTCAACATCTGCTGCAGAACTGCATGTATTTCTGGAGATGTGCATGAGTATTTAGCGGCGTAGAATGATATTACTGCAGGCAGCAGGAGAGCAACATTTTAAGTTAGTTTCCTTATATAAATAAAGAAGTGCTGTGGAGAATTTTGGAGAATAAAAATTGACTTTTTCAGGTTTGGCGCAAGTTAAGCTCAATCGACAGCATTTGTGGCATTATGTTGATTTCCACACAAATTAATTTCCACTTGTCACACTTTTTCTTAAAAATAATAATAAATAAATAAAGTGAGACACAATGGAAGTAAATGTTAAAATAATCACTGTTTCAGTAGTCTAGTCAAATGCAGTATT
>NW_015522101.1:0-1667 GCF_001515645.1 Sinocyclocheilus grahami | reverse complement strand
GGATATTTGGTAATGTAGGGAACCAGGACAAACTCTCACATTTTTACGTTGCTTAAAACAAAACAAAACCAAAAATGTACACACTGTGCCCCATAATGAAAAAAAAAACAGTTGTATGATAACTGCAAATATAAGCAAATAAATAAACAAATAAATAAATAAAAATTGACATAAGCAAGTAATAAGAGTTAAGGGTCTGACATTTTTTTGAAAAAGTGTGTGTTCTTTTTCTTTTGTCTTTTTTAATAACATAAAAAAATATCGTGGGAATCTCTTATTATGTAGGCATTGTTCCTATAATTCAATTCTAATGATCAATTTAACACATCATGGTAGTTTGTTTTATGAATGATTTTTTTAAAATTCAGTTTCATTTAATTTGCAACATTTATTATATTTAATAAATCCATTTTTATTCGTTGTTTTTGCCATTGTTCCCAGCGATAGGCAAAAATCCAGCAAAATGCTTTTTGTTCCGGAGGAAATGTTGACGCCATGTTGTTGTCACACAGTACCCGGATGCATCATATAAATGAACGAGCAGGCCTTCAAGCCTTCCTTTCTTGAAGAACCGGAGCGAGCTCGTGTGGCGCGTTTCCTGACTCACCGCTGTTCGCTTTTCAACTATTTCCACGAATAAGTCGGTCAGGAATTAGTAACCATGGTAATTTAAAGTTTTACTAATATTGTATTAACACAGAGAAGCAGTGCTTGTTGTCTTCTGTGTCTGTATTTAGGTGTTCAGCAACTCGTGTACACGCGTGCCGCACCGTGTTTCTGAATCGTCCCGAAGTTGTGCTAATCCATGATTTGTAGGCTTGGAGTTTGAGCAATTTGCGATCAGTGAAAATCATGCTTTGTCAAGAGAGTGCTTATGATCTCCTGTTGATAAATTATGACACTGTTTACTTTATGTGTTATATTTTGTAAAATGGTGTATATGGTTGTAAGAGTACACATTTTATCTTCCATCTTTTTGAATGAACAGTTGTGAGTAACTTTATAAAGATTTTGCAAATGTAGTGATTTGCCCTGCGTTTTGTATTAATTGATATATTTGTTATAGAATCCAATTTCAATGCATGTATTGTGTACTGAGTGTTTGAGACTAGCAGTTATAAATGTGCCCCAGACTGTTAAGTAAAATAATTTTATGCAAGATTTATTTTGAAATTTGTATGGGTTCTGATACCCTCTGCTGATACCCTGACCTGTTTTTAGTGGGTATGTCAGCCCTCTGGGTTATAACATAAAAGTAATTTACGAAAAACCAGCAAGTATTTAGTGCGTATCAGAGTTGCGTTGTTTGCACTAAGAAGTTTATTAACCGCATGTATGTTTTGCAGGCATTCAAAGACACTGGTAAGGCTCCTGTTGAGGCCGAGGTCGCAATTCACCGTATCCGCATCACTCTGACCAGCCGCAATGTCAAATCTCTGGAAAAAGGTGTGTTTGCGGCCCGGTGCTCTTGTGGTACTAAATTGATGGCAGTGAGGATAATAATATATGAATGACATAAACATGAGCTATACTATACGCTATTCTGAGCCTTTTTTCACAAAACTCTGATTTGTGTGTCTGAATAGGTCAGACATGTTGTCATTTAAACACTTTTATTTTTTTCTCTATATAGTGTGTGCCGATTTGATCCGAGGTGCCAAGGAGAA
>NW_015522100.1:0-1667 GCF_001515645.1 Sinocyclocheilus grahami | reverse complement strand
CGTACCAAGCCGTACCGTGCCGTACCATGCAGTGGAAAAGTGCCATAGGAGGCTGGTCAGCTAACTGTAGCAGTAACTACAGCGGGGGGAAATCTGTCTGTCCAATGATTTTAAACAGTCACTGGGTCCGTCAGACTGAAGAAATGTTTGCAGAACTAGGACTGAAAATATCTAAGACCCATCAAATCTGAATTTAAGACTTTTAAGGCCTTTTATTAGAAAAACTTTAAGACATTTGAAGACTTTTTAAGAACCCGCGGCCACCCTGTTAATGTGGGGACACATTTCAAGTGAGAGCAAGGTTACATTGTGTTGCCTTGTAAGATATATTGTTACAGTTTTCATCTCTGGCAAGCCATTCTTTGTAATCATCTTTGATGAGCCAAATATCTTGAAACTTGCATCACGTATCAGCGGTTTCAGCCTATTTTTTGCAATGTTTAACTGTGTGTGTGTGAGAAACGTTGAGGTACCATCGTTGTAGTTTCGTGCAAGCGTGAACATCATGGCAACGTACAACACAAAGTACCTCACGCGGGAAACACTTAACGTAACCCGTAAATGCGCGTTACTAAGGTAAATCAAGCAAGCTAATATGCATAGGCCACGAAGTGTTGGCGAAATAGCACATTAGCGGACCAGAGGGAATAATATGGATTTTTTTCCAGAAAACTTCTTGCACTAAAGCTCTTTCAAGGACTTGTATCTATGTATGCTTATTTTCAAAAACTTTCCAGGGCCTTGCCATTTTTTTTCAGATTCACAAACTTTCAAGGACCCGTGGGAACCCTGTTCTTTTCAAAGATTACAGCGGCCACAGGCGCTTGCTGCTCCACGGCTCGAGCGATCATGTCATATGTGCTGTTCCATCGGGTCCAGCAGTCATTGATGAGTTTGTCAGATTTAACTTCAAGCAGTTTTTGTTTCTTCTCAAGCAGGTAGCTATCAACAGCTGACTTGCTGAAATGGACAGCGGTCATCTTGAGTTTGCTAATCCCTGTTTTGATAGCTCGAACACTACGAAACCCCTTACATACAGCTAGATTTAGCGTGTGCGCCAAACACGGAATGTTGACTCTTTTCATATGGCTTATGAATAACTGCCTTCACGTAATTCCCAGCATTATCTGTAGTCACTGATATCACAGACTCCAGTTTGATTTCAAATTTCCCAAGAATCTGCAAAATGCATTCACTCACATTTTCGGCGGTATGCTTTTCTCTCAGCTCTTCTGTTTTTAGTACATAGTTTTTGATTTGCCAGTCATCTGATATAAAATGTGCAGTGACCGTCACATATGCGTCAGTGTGTAGAGAAGTCCATCCATCCGTTGTCAAGGCCACAAATCGATTGTTCAGTGAAGCTTTCACGCACTTGGCAGTGCTATCATAAAGCTTAGCAATGCGATTGCTCACTGTACCCCGGGAAGGCTAATTATACCGTGGGTTGAGTGCTTGAACAAAGTTTTGAAAGCGATCGCCATCTACGATACTTATCGAGCGCATGTCTTTGCAGATGATTTCAGTAAGTTTTTGGGTGATTTCTTCCTGTTTTGCAGCAAGTAGCGGATTTGTGGTATTCGTGGTGTAAAACGAAGTTACCCTAGACTGCTTTAATGCGTATGCCCCTCGTCATGACACTCTTGAGAAAACTCCTCGGGATGACA
>NW_015522099.1:0-1667 GCF_001515645.1 Sinocyclocheilus grahami | reverse complement strand
TGAGTGTGTGTGTGTGTGTGTGAGAGAGTGTGTGTGTGTGTGTGTTGAGGCATTGTCTAATTTCATATGCAGCATGTCTGTGAGGCGGTAATGTTGACTACTCAGTGATGTCAGAAGCAGCCCTGAACCTCGTATATATATATTTTGAACGTTCAAGTGCTTCAGAAGTAGCAGAGGAGCTCAGCGAGTCCAGACAGCTTCAGACTTGAGTCTCAGCATCTCTTTCACCTGCCATCGAGACAAACTCAAGACCGATTTCAGGACAATAAACCCAAAGATTTTAAGCTGCAGAAGAAATATCCTTATGGATTGTTAAGGAAACATTGTGGACTGCCATCTGAATCACTACAGTGAGTATTTGTCTTATCTTTAACTTTCAATGCAGTCTTGTTTGTGAAATATTGATGTTTTGATTTCTTTTAGTTGGTAGTTACAGCTGTTTCTCCAAACAAATGTCTTATTGCTAAGATGTTTCTCATTCTTAGCTCAATAAACGTGTAGTTCTCACACTTTTTCTGCTTTACTATTTTTAATTAATTACTGAATCAAATCCACCCACAAGTCATCACATAAGGAAGCACTAACTTAAGAATATAACTCAACCTTTTCACTTTTCTGACTGCAGTTTGGTCTCGTTTAAGTATCAGCTTGGTCTCAGATGATTTATTGTGTTAGAAGAAATAAAAACAGACACAAATGAGTCAATAGTTATGCAGTCAGTAGTCATACAGTAAGAATATAGAGCTTTAAAACATAGACCATTCACTCTGTGTAGAGTTTAATGAGAAATGTTTGAGTTTGAGGTTTTTGACTTTTTATTTAGTTTATTAAAAAAATATCACTGAATCAACCTATTGTAGATTCACCAACAAGTCATTTTAGGGTAGGTAGCAAATTTCACTTTTTCACAGTTTAATCTCATTTAAGTATAAACGTGGTCTCCATTACTTTATTTTGTAGTAGAAATAAAGACAGACACAAATGAGTCAATAGTTGTCACACAGTTGTACAATGTGGCTCATTGGCTGTGTGTGGAGTTTAATGAGAAATGTTTGAGGTCATATTGAAAACTTTAGACAGTATTTACTGCAGATTTAGCTTTATTTACACGTCAGACTCGACTCGTCTGTTATTGTGATCTTCATTAAAGTATCAGAGAGGCGTCTCTCCTCGCTCTGAGCTTTAATTCAGTATAATCTCCAGAATCAAACTCCGCTTATAATTATTACATGAAAAAAATGTGTTCATGATGTGGCAAAAGGAGTTTTTAATTAGTTTATTCAAAATCATTTTAGGATCATATCATATCAATAACTTTCACTTTTTCACATTTTACACTGCAGTTTGGTCTCATTTATGTAGTGTTGGGGTCGAGTCCGAATTTTGTGTTGTTACTTATTTTTGTTATATTTCATATTACACGTTACATGGATTCATCTGTGCTCTGATGCATTCAAAATCTCCAAGTACCCCAACTCTACATTTAAGTACTTTGTCTCCCTTCATTTATTTTGTTTCGAGAAATAAAAAACAGACACAAATAAGTCAATAGCTGTCATAGAGTAAGAGTATGTAGCTTTAAAATGTGGATCGCTTGCTCTTTGTAGAGTTGAATGAGAAAAGTGTGAGTGCATATTCCTAATGAAGTTCAGTGAAAGCTTCTCTCC
>NW_015522098.1:0-1668 GCF_001515645.1 Sinocyclocheilus grahami | reverse complement strand
TAGTAATCAAAAAGCATGTATAATTAACTGAAATCATGAAACTTTCACAATTTAATATATTATTAAAATTTTTACAATAAAGGGCCCTATGATTGATTGATTTTTCAGAATTTCTGTGTTGTCTGTTTTAATTTTCTATAATATATAACTTTATACAAGTTTATATTATTATCAAAAAGGTCATATTAATTGATGTGAAGTAATGGTAACGGTAGTATGATAGTTGAGTTTGTCACCTGGAAGCTGTATTTGACGCTGTATCCGGAGCGCCGTATCCGCACCGTCTCCAGCATGCCGCTGTAGCGTAACTGTCTCAACACCAGCACGTCGCTGAAACGCAGAGGAAGCTACGAAAGAGAGACGGGACTCAAACGCACGTCTAAATCCAGTAATGCAGAAACAGAAACGTGACTCATTACGAACCTTTTCCGCATTAGAGCGGATGCATTTGACAAAGTACGGCTCGGACTGTCCCAGAGTCTCCATCAGCTTGTTCAGAGACACCTGCATCACACACAGGACACCAGTTCAGCTCTCCTTTCAAACATTTAGATATCTTATGTATTTTGTAAAAAGTACACAATTTTTGCATTTTTAAAATGTATAAAATTTTTAAACAATTACTGTATATATTTCAAAATAATTAATTTATATATATATATATATATTGGGTTCTTTATTTGATTAATTTTTTTTATTCCACACACTTTTGTATATTTTTAAAAAGCATATATTAAAACAATAATACAAATACCGTATACATTTCAAAGATAATGTACATTTTAAAAAGAATTAATTTGTATATTTCATACATTTAAAAAAATATTTTTAAATAACATATTTTGTATTGTTTTTAACAACTGCACACATTTCAAAAGGACGTATATTTTAGAATAATTCATATTTTAAAATGTACATTAGTTATATTTCATACATTTTGAAAGTTTCATATTAGATTTTTTCAAACTACATCTTTTTAAAGAAGCGTAGAATACATTTCAAAAGAATGTATATTGTCTTAAATAATTTACATATTTTTCAAAATATATAATTTTCATTAATTATGTATTTTGAAAATAATTGATGCATTTTTCCGATGCATAATATATTTTTTAAACAATTATTGTTTGCATTTCAAAAAGGTATATATTTTTTATATAATGAATTTATATATAAAAAAAATTTTTTTATATATTTTTTAAATGTACATCATTTTTAAACAACTACTGTATATATTTAAAACAATGTATATATTTTTAAAATTCCATTTTAAATTTAAAATTGTAGTTTTATATAGAATCACTGCGAAATAACATTTTGAGAGAATATGTATTTTTTAATTGATATATTTTTAAAATGTACATTCTTTAATATTTCACACATTTCAAAAGTTGCTATTTTTAAACGGCTGCAGTGTTATTTCTCCATCAGTGTGCTTTGCTGACGTTGAACTGCGCGCTGATGCTGGGAGGCTTCTTCTTCTTGTGCAGATGCAGCAGTGATTTGGTGATGCGGTCGTGGAGCGTCAGGCCGCTCAGATACTTCAGTGATCTCACATCCAGCAGGTGCTGCAGACACACAGCACTCATTTCAGATCAACATTCGGACAACCTTGCATCATAGTGCCATTCTTTTATTAATGTATAAAACCTACATACATTTCAATAA
>NW_015522097.1:0-1668 GCF_001515645.1 Sinocyclocheilus grahami | reverse complement strand
ATGCCCTGTAGATGGCGATATCACTTCTTTTGTAGCAGAAATAAACCGCTGCAGAAAAGTTAGGTACAATGCAAAACCTAATGATTAATTGCATTGCTCACAAATGTAGTGGAGTAAAGTGTACATATGCCCATTCAAAAATGTTGTCAAGTAGAGAGAAAAAGTTGCTAATATATTTGATACTCAGTAAAACTACAAAGTAGCCAAAGATACTCGAGTACAGTGACTAGATATGTAGGCAAATTACCTCGTTACCACAGTGACTGGGCCAAGTTTTTGATCACCCAATAGGATGAGGTCAATCACTTGAAGCATGGTTCTTCACTGAAGATCATTATGAAAAATATTAAGAATTTAAAAGAAATAACACAGCCACACAAGCTTGATAGGACTGCTGGAAAGGAGAAAAAAAAAGTATCAATGCAAGTTATTTTTTTATATGTCCACAATGAGACATGGCGATGCAGGACAATTCAAAATGTGAACATTGCGTTTGATTCACCCTGGATTCATGGATTTTAATTAGCCGATACTGCTTTATTTTCCCCTCAGGTTTATCCTTTATGCAGAAAAAGACAAAAGTGTACACTACAATAAAGGACTGCATTAATGTGCATAGATTCTTGCAATCACAAAGCTTTGAAAGATACAGCACTCAGATATTAATATACTAATGTGTGCATGCGCAAGTTGACATGAACTCCGCAAAAGCAATCCAGGAAGTTTTCGGTTACTTCTACTGATCTGAAAACATAAAGTTCTTCAAGCATATTTGAAACAGTTTTAATGTTGTGCAGCGATGATGATTGCAGTCACTTATGTTTAGGTTTTAAAGCCAGAGCCTCGAGATTGGCCGGGCCGCCCCATACTGTCCCAAACACACTTCTCTCCGTTTGAAGGGCTTCGTCCAGAGGAAGCTCTCTTCCCGAGACAACAACCCTCTTCACCGCCTGGATCACTGGGGCCGGGCCCTTAATGAACGGACTCAGCCACTGCTCGGCGTGAGCCAGTGCATTTCCCTCGCCAGAAGAGCAATGGAGCACCTCATCAACCAGTCCCATCTGTTTTCCAAAGTCTGGATCAACTTTTTTAGCGCCGCTCAACAGTTTCAGGGCATTCTGGCTGCCAACAATACGAACTAGTCTTGCAGCTCCTCCCCATCCGGGTACCAAACCCATGTGCTTATGGACAAACTGGATAACACCATCAGACGTCATCAACCTGGAAATGGAAATAACGTTCTGTTCCAACAGGATATTAAAGTGCAACTCAAAGGGGTCATATCAGGAGGAATTCAATTTTCCCTTCATCTTTTGAGATAAACTGGCTTGTTGAAACGTACTGTAACTTTAAGTATACAAATCTCCCTCCTCGCTCCAAAAAACTCCAAACTTTTCAAAACTCTTTTTTTGTATCTTTTGTAACATTATATGTGGACTGCACGGAATAAAAAAAATTATTATAATAATATGACTCATTTAAACAATTCTGCATGTCAAAACTGGTGTGTCTTTGTACCTGAAGTCGCAGGCAGTGGTGAGTTCTGCTCCTCCACCCAGCGCTCTTCCCTCCACCAGCGCCACTGAGATGAGCGGCAGCCTGCCGGAAAGAACAGGAGTTTAGCTCGGACTCATCCCCACAGGACACTGGAGAAATCAAACGGATCTG
>NW_015522096.1:0-1668 GCF_001515645.1 Sinocyclocheilus grahami | reverse complement strand
AGCCAGATGACTGCCATCAGAATGATGAATATTAAGCCTCCTTTCCCTCTCTATCTCCCTCTCTCTGGGGATCATCTCATTACGGGCTTTAGGTCAGCACCTGCTCTCTTGTGCCTGTTTCTCACCTCTAGGACTTTTACCAAAATTCTTCTTTTTATATGAAAAGAAGGAATACAAATGTCTGGGCACAAGCAATGAGTACACATGTACGTCATGGCCTCAGATAAGGACTAAACACACAAGAGCATCCTGGGAACTCTGGCACTGGCAAGTAGTTTGCTTGGCTTTGCAGAAAATGAAACATCTTCTTCTGAACAGTTGAGCATTTTACAGCCCTTGTGAAAAACAAGTGTGCTTAATTGCATTGAATGTGCACTAGGAGTGAACTTCAAATCATAAGTATGTTTTTAAAAACTGCACTTGCATATAATATAATATTAATGAAATAAAAGGTCACTTAAGTGTACTTAGAGTACACTTTCATGACTGTTTCTTAAATACTTTAAAAAAAAGAGCACTTTAATAATTAAAAAGAAGTCAAATATATAAATTAAGTTCTTAGTTATAATTTTAATTGTAGTGTGTTATTTGATATTACATTTAATATATTATTAAATATAATATAATGTACTAAATTGTACAACTATACACTACAAATATCTAATTACAAATTTATTCACAGATACATGACATACAAGTTTCAATACAAACAACAATGTCCATTCAGCATTACACTTTAACCATATTTCAAATAGATAGAATATAAAATATTAAATCCTACTTAAGTGGATCAAAATCACTCTTCAGTTCAGCTAAGTGCACTTAAAATAAATTTAAACTATAATGTATTTTCATTTAATTGCAGTTAACAGGCAGTTAAATGTCTGAAAACATTACACTCAATTCACACATTAGTATATTATTTAGGTATTAAGTAAAAAAGAAACATGAACGTTATCCATATTACTTGTGAACTTGGAATATAGAATAAAAGTTGCGGAATTTTTGAGTTTATGTTCCACAGAAAAAGAAAGTTATGGGTTTGGTACAAAATGAGGGTGAATAAATCATGATAGCATTTTCATTTTTAGATGAACTGACCCCTTGTGTTGACTTCATGCTATTTGGACAAAGGTAACTATATATAATGTTCATAAAGTTTGACCAAATCGTTGTTCCAAAATGGAAGTTATTACTGGAACAACAAAAATACCCTGTGTATTCAAATTTGGGAACATTGTGGCTGTGAGCAGATGGGAGTTTTTATACAGGATCCAAGCGCTCTTGAATTCTGCAGATTCTCTAGAGGAAGATTAAAAGCCAGTTCACCCGAAGAATGATAAGTATAACAATAACTATAACCATAACATTTTAAAAATCACTGTAGAGTGCAACTATAATGATAATGACGGGAAATTATATCATTGGGATCGCTTACATAGCAGTTAAGCAGTTATGTTTTTACATCTTACAATAAACAGAGCATTATTGTGTGTTGTGTGGATAATATGCAGCTAATGTAGTTAAGAGTTATTGGTGTGAATGGGCTTTGGGACGATAAATTCAATGAGATGTCTCTGTCCAGTATTGAAACTTTCCAAGTGCTAAAATGTAAGAATTGGAAGTGTAAGACATTACATCTTTATTTATTAAAAATTAATTTGTAAT
>NW_015522095.1:19920-20290 GCF_001515645.1 Sinocyclocheilus grahami | reverse complement strand
TCACTCTTGAACCTCCTCCTATCCTCGTCGGGGGGAAAAACAAATTACCAGCCTAGCTTAAGGTGTCGTCTTCTAAAAGTCATCTTTGACAATTCCACCATTGAAACAAGAGGCTAATTCAGCCTTAATCCGGTCACACACTGGATGAGAAGCGCAGCGCTGCACCGCACCATGTTTTTAAAACTGGAACACATTGTTTTCTTACACTGGCAGCGCCACCGGAGACTGTCTGCGGATCCCAGCTGTGACTCTGTACGGCGCCACAGAGCACCACTCACATTGTTTTCCATTAAGTTGCATTATATTTGTCCCAAATTATTGTTAATGTATAATATATACTGTATATATATATATATATATATATATATAT
>NW_015522095.1:0-1669 GCF_001515645.1 Sinocyclocheilus grahami | reverse complement strand
CCTAGCATTTTGGGGGCCCTAAGCAGATTTTCAAAAGAGGGCCCCGCCATAACCACCCCCCAACCCCCATCGTATACATCTTACACTGACACTTTATTTTGAGTAGCCGCTTTATTTATATAATAGCCTGATATATATATATATATATATAACCCCCGTCCCCCAACAACCGGACTCCAGCCGGTCCGTGAGAATATTTTCCAAACATAACCGGAGACCCCTGCTTGAGACGGAAGTCATATGTGACCTGGTCTTACAATTTTGGCAATGCAAGCAGACTCTTTGGCCAGAGGTAAAAAATGATGAAATATCGTTTTTTAACAGTCTCTGGCTTGCATTTATTAGTCTGACTTGTAGAGAGGGTTCCAGCGGGGGCTAGAGCTACTGTATAGATTTATTTTCATTCTGTGTTGCAAAGCAGGAGCAAGGGATTGACTACTGCACTGCAGCAATGCGTGACCGGGGACAGTTTTGTTTTAACTTAATGAATATTACATGAAGTGGAACTAATTCCCAACAGACTGGCCCATAACATCCTAATGCTGCTTAGAACACTATGCGGTGCTTGAGGTCTATTGTCATCTGTTTCTCTGAAATGTGGATTGGGACCAGTGGCGTACTGTGGTTTTGTGAAAAAAGGAGCCAAAATCCTTACTTGCTTACTTAGTATGTATGTATGTATAACCCTCTGCAGTGTGCTTTGTTTCATAGCAATCATTCATCTCAGTAAACTATATACCATTTGAAAGCTGATTCAACTCATCAGCTGAACTCACAACCACCCTTTAATCAATACATTATAAATGAAAAAAAAAAAAACTTTAAAAAGCAGAAAGAAGCAGATTTTTGGACAAGAGACATCAACTCCTTGTCACACACTGCCTTTTCTTGTTTTGTTCTGTAAACTTTTATTTGTAGTTATGTTTCCTTTTCCTGTTTTCCCTCATCACTCCCATAGAGTTCAGCAGACATGAGCCATCTTCCAGACATGTAGGGCCTATTTACAGTTGGCCACATCTTTGATTAGATAGCTATTTGATCATTTTGTGAAAATACGTGTCCCTCTTAAATGCATTTAAAATTGATTGCAATCCAATCCAATCACACAGAACACTTAAGGAAATGTTTTGAGACATATTTAAGACTGACCAAGTGTAAATGCATCTATTTGGTGGAGCAACATGTAAATTTTACACACCTCAAAATGGCAAGAAATAAAGGCATTAGAGTGTGGTAGCCAGATACCACAGAACTACCGCAGTATGCATCTCTACAGATATGGTCTGGAGCTGGATGTGCTGCTATCCTCATTCCCTGAGGATGGCAGCCCACTTGGCGACTTTAACATTAATCTGGAGAAGCCTCACACTGCAGACTTCCACTCTTAGATGCAACATTCTCAGTGGAAGACATTGTGTAAATACTATAAATGCCCATTTCTCATTGGTATTGTGGATCAGCAGAAGGAGTTTGCCCCCTACAGTCGTTTATCTTGGGGCACTGAATTCTCCTGGTGAGCCAGGTCAGGCCCCAGGGCAGGCCAGTACAGCATTTCTTCATTAGACTGTGTGCTAACCTTGCAACAATACAGTGACATCCTCGTTTTTCATTAGGCCACATCTTTCTGCACATTGCCGCCAGAAGTGGGCAGAGGGGATACAACAAAAAA
>NW_015522094.1:0-1669 GCF_001515645.1 Sinocyclocheilus grahami | reverse complement strand
TGTAGCATTTAAAGCAGTTGATTTTAGTGTTTCATTTACAAATGTAATGTCAGCCATTTGTTGGTTTTCTGAATCAGACAGAATATTATATTGGTGCATCCCTAATTTCCTGATCATATTAATGCAATACATTTCACCACAGATTGTTGTGAATCATTCACAATTCATTGCATTTTATCTGTTTTGCAAACTACAAACCCACAGCCTACAAACAGTTACTCCTTTCACATGCGGCATCTTAAAGGCACAGCAGCAAAAGAGCCCATCCTAAGCATCAGAGAGAAACACCAAATCTATCTCTCTCTTTCCCCTTGATAACAGTATGTAGCATGTTATTTATAAAGCGGGCTGAGGCAGGCACATCTCTCAACCCTTCCACAAACAGAATGAGAGAGTCGCTCTTACATGCATTGAGTCTGAGAGCAGCTCGACTCGATCTCTTTCATAACAGGCAGCATTAGCGGGTGCGAGAGGATTGTTGTAAATGGAAAAAATGGAAGCCTCTCGAGAGCAGCCGTCAGCTCGGAGCAGCACATGGCAGCCAAGCCCAATTACAGTGACATAAGTCAGAGCGTGTGTGCGTCTGAGAGGAGAGCACTATGACGTGAGAGGAGTGAATGAGAGCATGTTTTGCTCAGCTGTGACACTAAGGACATGTGGGTGCTGAAGAGCTCCTGTGATTATCTGTGATTCGCTCAGAGTGAAGTCAGCAAACATACTGAAGGAAAGACGGCTGATGGCTGACAACTACAGTATCAAGTTCAAATCCTTGATGATTTTAATGCTGGCCATTGAAATGTTCAGTCAAAGCTCTATTCCCAACGTATGCCTGTATGTTAGTAAGTTCCGCAGTAGCTCTATCTGCTTGTCTCGTCTGTAATTGCTCACTGGCTGTGTGGATTGTGGGGCTCCCAAACTTCTGTACTGTATGCTGAAAGCTGAACTGTATGTTTGGGAAGCGTGAACTTTCAGTAGACTTATGTAAACCAGATGCATTTACATTTGTGTCTTGTACAGTACGCATCTCAAACCACTTATATTTGAGTTTGCTATTAGTCTGCCCCCGGAGTGCCCCTATCCTGTTATCATTACTAGCCATTGAAAAAAACATATAACTGTATGTGGCAGTTCATATCACCTCAACTACAGCACACAAAGTGTTTGACTTGCTAGCATGTAAGACCTGTTTATTTATTTAATTATTTCACTTTTAGCCCACAAGTTCACATTTCTTTTGTTACCCATGGGCACCACCAGAGGGCACATTCTGCATGATTGACCACTCACATTCAGTGCAGTTTGGTCAGTTCAGACACACACTTGTGCTACACAGACTCAGGAACATGATGTACCTGTCGCACATTATATAATCACAGAAAACACGACATCATAAATCCTCCTGCGTGTGTGTTCATTATCACTGATGAGCTCAGAATAACCTCTTACCACACACATAATATAATCGGCCCCTGCTTGAGGCCTTGAAGTAGTTGTCATGGGACCTGTGACACCAGCACTTTCAGGGGCCCATTAGTTTCTATGGAAACTCACCATGCTGCCAGGGAACAAGAATCATATATTTGTCTCTCACTTATTTAAGTGCCATATTACTTTTACATATATTTTAAAGGGGTCATAGGATGCTACATGCACGTTTACAAGTTGTTTG
>NW_015522093.1:0-1669 GCF_001515645.1 Sinocyclocheilus grahami | reverse complement strand
TGCTAAGTATCTATCATTTTGACGATAGTGGTCCTGGCAGAAATTTTGTTATTTATTTTATATAAAAAAATATTATTTAATAGTGACAATATTCAATATTGTTAATATATTTTACATATCTATATGTATGAAATATATTTTATATTTAATACATTTTACTATTTTATATCAAATATTTTATTCTATTTTTCAACCTGTTGACAGTATTCAATGTCAGTATTTGTTTTATGACAACTACTGTATGAAAATACATTTTACACAAACACACACACATATACTGAGATATATACATATATATATATACACATACACGCACACATTTTTTTTAAAATATTGCCCAGGCCTAGATGCCAAAATAAATAAATAAAAACAACAACAAAAACTGTGTATATACTTAAATTTTCTTCCATGCTCACCTGGCAGTGTGTTGTAGTCATCAATGAGGAACATATGTTCACTGTCAGGGTCAGATGCGATGAGGTTGAGCTCCCTCAGGAACTCGGCCTGCGTTGGGTCAGAGGTGTTCACGATTCCCAGGGCATACATCTCAATATTGGCCACTTGAGCCTCACGTACTGCCATATCCAGCTTAACGGGTTCTCTTTTATCCGTCTGTCCATCTGTAATAACGATGGCAACTTTTCTGACCCCGTTCCTGGCACTGTAAAAGGCCTCTTGTGTGGCTTTGCGGATGGCGGTGCCAGTATAGGTGCCCTCTCCCATGTAAGGCATGTTCCTGATCGCCTTCTTGGCATCCTGCTTGGTCATATACCTGGCCAGGTTGAACTCCAGATGGATGTCCAAACTGTAAAGAACCAGACCAATTCTCGTGGCATTACGGCCCACTGTGACGCGGTCCACTAAAGCTGTGACAAAGTCCTTGATGATCTCAAAGTTTTCCGGGCCCACGCTTTCAGAGCTGTCGATCACAAACACCAGCTCCATGGGCCTTTCCTTGCACTTAATACCACATCCTAGAAATATATGACGCACCTGTTATTTCATGATCAAGTCATTTGATTTGTCATATTTACAGAATAAAACTCACCACAAATCTCCTTAATCAGCTTGATTATGTCTTCTCTCTGAAACAATAAAAAATGACTGAATTTGCTAATATTTACAATGCATACGGTTGCATAGTTTTCCTAAAATGAACACATTAATCAGCTTGATTGTCTTCTCTCTGAAAAATAATTAAACAATTACTGTATTTACAAATATTTATAATGCATATGATTGCATAGCTTTCCTAAAATTAACTCATTAATCAGCTTGATTGTCTTCTCTTCCAGAAAGCATTGAAAAGTGACTTGATTTACTAATATTTACAGTGTATATGGTTGCATAATTTTCCTAAAATTAAATTAATATTTACAATGCATACATTTGCATAGTATTCCAAAAATTTACTCCTTAATCAGCTTGATTGTCTTCTCTCTGAAAAATCATAAAAAATGACTTAATTTGCTAATATTCACAATGCATATGGTTGCATAATGTATACAGTTGCATAGGTTTCCTAAAATTAACTCCTTAATCAGCCTGATTATGTCTTCTCGCTGAAAAATAATTAAACAATGATTGAATTTGCTAATATTTACAATGCAATGTTTTCCTAAAATGAACACATTAATCTGCTTGATCATGCCTTCTGTCTAAAAAAAAA
>NW_015522092.1:0-1669 GCF_001515645.1 Sinocyclocheilus grahami | reverse complement strand
TGTAGGCATTTTTCTAAACAAATCAAAACAAAAGTAACAATATTTTACATTTGTCTTTTTCTTTCATCATAATATATCCTTTTTTTAGCCAGTCTGTATTTTTATTTTTGCCATCAAAATATGTAAATGCAAGAATGTATTTTGTTTTTATTTTGTCTAACTCCGCCTACCCATCTTTGATTGGACAAACAGATAGTCCCGCCCCATAACTCACACCAGTGGTTGAGTCAATGTTGCTGTAGAGGGTCAATGCACATTAGAAAGTATTTTAACATAAAAATATATATATATAATTTACTCACATATCACATCACACTTAAAACGGTGCTTAGAACATAATAGCTGCTGTGAGGTCAAAGGTACACACCTGACATTTCCAGCTTTTCCTGCTTCTAATTGGCCATGTCCGACGTTTACATTTTTAAAACCAGGGGAAGTGTGGCATTTACCCTTATGTAAACACACAACGCCTTTCGGGATGCAACAGCTGTCGAAGATTTACATGCCGTATGCCAACCAGTTCCACAAACTTGCATCATTAGAGTATAAATGCTCAGACAGCAAGGTACCTGCAACATGTCACTCACTATATTTGTTATTTGCTCAGACGCGAGTTGAAAGAATGAAAGCCAGTGAGAAGCATGCATGAGTGATTTGTTACTAATTTTTTTTTGCTCAATGCCGTTCATTTACCATTTTGGTTACAGCCATGATTTGTAGAGGATCAATTTTCATAGCAGCGGAAATGTTGCATCATAAAAAACCAAAACGCAAGAGTATATGTTAAATATTTAAAAATGTGATCAAATCAAGTACTTTGCGTATTTAATGTAAATTGTGCCGGCATTTGCATTTAACAAATCTAACAGTTCCCGCTTTCATATATAACCTAAGGATTCATCGGAAATTGAGAAGCCTATAAATTACATGAAACAATCAAGTTCCCTAAATCAGCACTTGAGTTCCCTAAAGGCTTGTACCATACTGTCGTTTCACATTCTCTGTCAAGTTTTTCCCTTTCAAATACACACACACACGCACAACGACACGAAAACATACGCTGTGATTTTCTCATTGAAAAATGGCTGTGAGCACCTATGAAAAGCTTCAGAATTGTATTTCCCCACATCATTTATTTTCTTTGGGCTGTCGAGTCTTTCTCCCATGCTTCATGCTCTGGCTGCGGTGAGCTGAGAGAGAACAGGACACGCCTAAAAACCCCTAAAGTGTCTCTGGTGGCCGGTGTCAGTTGTGCACAGAGATTGTGGTCCTTGGCCCCGACCCAAGGATTAGGTGTTCCAGGGAAGAGAGATTTGTTGGCCCTCACCAATCCCCAAGAGTGCTTTGGGAATTGTGTGTTTGTGTATATGTGCCTTTTCCCTCCTCCCTTCCCACCTCCTCTGCACTTGAGTTTTACGCCATCTTCCTCCTCCTCCTCAAAATGCCCACGATAGCAAGCGGATGGTATAATCAGGGCCTGCCCTGGCTGGGTGGGTTTAAAAAGACTGACAAAATGTATCTTGGATTGTGAAGGGGGACAAATCTAGTAATATAGTCAAACGGAGTGGGAGAGAGCGAGAAGGGGGGGGCAGTCGAATAAGTGAACAGTGGGGGATCTTGGGCAAAGGAGGTAAGACAGGATATGAAAACAATGGACTCATTGTAGAGA
>NW_015522091.1:698-1669 GCF_001515645.1 Sinocyclocheilus grahami | reverse complement strand
AATGTACGCATGCACTCTGTAGGGCTGTTTTGAATGTTTTTTTTGCAAAATACTTAATGTCAAATCGCACATTGGTAAAACAACAATTATGATATTATCGCATATATCACACACCCCTACCGCTGAGGCATCTCAGATGAGAAGATCTGTTATCTTGGCTTTTTATCCTTGCAGCACCAAAGCGCAGAATTAATATGAGGTAATTATTTTACAACTTCTGTTATTGGAAAAATACTGAGGTCCGGACCTCTGGGACCTCAATGGTGGGATCGGCCCTGGGGCTAACGAAAAAATTATTGGTTTGATAGAGTATAAAGTTGATTCAGCTTCACCTTTTGTTACCCCAACTACTAATTCTAGGTTTAAGGAACTCCAACATGTGTTTAAACAACATACGTTTTTTTTAAGCTTATTTAACACAATATTTTGCTGTCTTAACAAAAAATCTTTCTGGAAAGTGTTTCTCTTCATTCACTGTTCGCTGATTCTTGCTTTTGTCAGTAGAGAATAACAGCAATAATAGAGCAATAACACATCCGTCTCTTCCTGGCAAGTGCTGTAAGAGGGTGAAGTTTATGATCAAGTGGGTGTGTTGTTGAAACAAGTCAAAGAACAACATCAGGATTTCTTCAGGGTAAATTTAAGAAACCTTGAATTTAAGCTTTCTCAAGTATAATGCAAGAAAACCATGAATCAAAACAGACCTATGAAAACACATAGACCTCCAAACCCTTACATGTGTTTTATATGTTGCTCTTTATTTGTCACACAAATTTTCTCCAGTGTCTGTCATAATCAAATCTGTGTCAGAGTAATTTCTTCACATGCTGAAGATCATAAAGACTTGCTATCAGTTGAATTCTTCATTTTCAGAATAATGAAGTTTTTAATTCTGTAAAATATAAAATATATGAAAGTTATGTGAATCTATTTGCTGTAATGTTTTTATTATATGTGATTCTTTTTGAGCA
>NW_015522091.1:0-394 GCF_001515645.1 Sinocyclocheilus grahami | reverse complement strand
GCCTCCGAAGTCTGAACGAAGAAGGACACAGCCTCAGTAGATGCAACCTTCCATTTGAGAAGCACCCAAACCTTGCGTCTCGCGTAGAATTGATGAATGAATGAATTTCAGAATTGTGGGTCAATTTGGAGGACACATGTGAAAATGTTTTGTTTTTAGTACTCTTCACCAACCCACACTACAAAGAATCAAATAATCATAAAACCCAGTAAACCTTGAGAATATTAATTGTGACATTAGAATAAAATATATGGATATAATAATGTATGTAAAAATCTAAATTGAACAACAATCTCTTAATTGTATTTTCTAATTTCGTTTTAAAAAAATTTATTTCATTAACAATTTAATTAAACATGGACATTATTTTCATTAAAAAGGCATATTTCTGCTA
>NW_015522090.1:0-1669 GCF_001515645.1 Sinocyclocheilus grahami | reverse complement strand
GCAAGAACTGCGATTCAACACAAGAGCCTTTAAAGCTAAATCCAAAATAAGGCAAATGCAACTGTGTAAATATCCAGGCAGATGACAATGAGACATTCTCTAGAATTTTCCAGGAAACGACGCACTGAAGGAAATCAAAGGCAAGCACTGTGATTTGTGTTGAGCACTGGTGCTTTTTAGATATTCCCTTGTTTGATCTCTCAGTCAAAATCAGTGTAGTGGAGAACATTTGCATAATGGAAGTTATTAACATGTCCTCTGCTTTCAACTCATATCTTTCAATAAGTCAGTCAGGACAAAAGGCGTTCAAAGCAGAGGGCGCAGGGCAGGACAGCTTCTTCATTTACGATCATACAAACAGAAAGTTGCACTTAAATATGCCAATAAATGACCACTACTCAAAGGATGCAAAGGAAAAGCTCTGAAAAATCCCTGAGAGTTTAATCTCTGTCTCCACCTCGTGCGGCCAAAAATGTGACCTTGTCAAATGATTGGTGCCAAAATGAGGTGCACGTCATTCAGGCTCCTTCTTGATCAAGACAAAAAGGAAGGAGAAAATAAATTTTCAGAAGCAATTATTTTTCTGGAGTGCCTCCTCAAACGTTTCAATCATTTTAAATTAAAAGATAAAAGCTTTTTTGAGAGTACTTGAGGGCAGAAACAAACAGATAATCTGAACCTGTGGAGTGCAGCCCTGCAGTGAGCTGAATGCTAATGGTGGAAGCCCATCTGCCCCCATCACGCATTATTGGATTTAATTCTTTAGATGAATATAGCTTGGGATCACTGCAATCATAACTCTTCTTTATTTCCATACATCAATTAGGACAGAAGCAAAAGAGATCAACCTCCCTGATTATCAATGTCAATTCTGTCCACTAAAATGAAATAAACGCATTTCGGACTCTACGACATTGGCTAATCACTCTCGTGAATATCTTATAGTAACTTTTGGGTGTTACCGGGTAGCAAATGGACACATTATCCAAAACCTAGACCCTGAAACCCCTTTGATCGCCTGTAATTCTGCCACGATAAGATGAAGGAAGGCAGGAGAAATAGAGAAAGTATGGCATCTCTCTCCTCGATGTGCAGACATCTGCTGTGCTTATCGTTCAGTCTGCTCTGAACTGCATTAGATAACTCTTGTCAGAGCTAATTGGCTCATAAGGGCCCCTAATTAGGAAGATGGGCATGTTTGTAAGCATTGGACTCTGCAGAACTGTTTCAAGTGGCTGACCAGGCTGTATATGTACTTCTCAAAGCATCTAATCAAATTCCATGGGAAGGAAAAACCACAAAACAGCAAAGGGAGAACAGATTTACCAAAGTGTAAAGTCATTCAATATACAGGTGCATCTCAATAAATTAGAATGCCGTGTAAAAGTTCATTTATTTCAGGAATTCAACTCAAATTGTGAAACTCGTGTATTAAATAAATTCAATGCACACAGACTGAAGTAGTTTAAGTCTTTGGTTCTTTTAATTGTGATGATTTTGGCTCACATTTAACAAAAACCCACCAATTCACTATCTCCACAAATTAGAATACTTCATAAGAATTATTGGCCTTCTGGAATGTATGTTAATTTACTGTACATGTATTCAATACTTGGTAGGGGCACCTTTTGCTTTAATTACTGCCTTAATTCGGCGTGGCATGGAGGTG
>NW_015522089.1:0-1670 GCF_001515645.1 Sinocyclocheilus grahami | reverse complement strand
ACTGTGCCTGTGGGTGGCGCGTACACCCCAGGGAATTACTATTTTTTTTAAAACACGCCTTTCCTCCGGTGAAGACGCTACTAGAAAGCAACAAGGTCTGATTGAAAGCTGTGAGAGAGAGAGTTAAGCTGCATGACAGCGAGCTTCTCAAGATACCTCCGATTGGTTTTAGAAAGGGATAGACCATCTGAATCTGACCCTGGTGGTCAGTGGCGAGCCAACCGCAGAAGTGAACGGACCAAGAGCCTGGTGTGGCCAGCCGTGGCATCTTTGGAACCATTATCATCCTGTGCGCTAGCTCTATTATAGCGTGAAATTCCGTTCTTTTAAAACCAATCGGAGTTGTGAACCTGATTCTTGCAGTTTGATACCATATAGATACCGATTCAGATTGTTTTATGTTGTTTGAGATGCTCATAAAAGATCGCTAATCGCACTAGCCATGTGCTAATCGTTAACATTTAAATGCAAATTTGATTTGTTTAGGCTAGCTAAGCTAGTCACCACTGTAGCATATCTTTGATAGTATTCACACCGCTAAAGGTGACTTCATACTGTTTTGTTGACTTAAAAGTCATTTGATTGAGGGAGTATTTATCCTCTTGTTTTCATATGTAAAATAAGGGTGATTTAGTTCATTTAATTGCCAATATACATGTTTGATATGTATATGAGGAGCAGAAGTTCATCTTAGCTGTTAAAAGAATAAATATATTAAAATGTGATGTTTAAAATGTTATTAAGGTGCATAAATAGATTTAAAAGGTTAAAAACATAAATATCTGGTTTCAGAAATCTCATGATTTTATTTCTATACTGTGAGATGGAAGTACATGATTGATTGATTGTTGTCCATTGGAACTGACTTATGTTGTGTGGTGTGATGTGTACCTATTCATTTGCATAATGATTAGAGTATTTATATCCTTTACAATTGGTTATATTTGATTTGACATTTGAATGGAGAAAAGTTGATTAGATCTGAACAGAAATGAGGCAATTGTAATTAATGCATTCTGTACTGTATGTATAGATTGGTTTTAGAAAGGGATAGACCATCTGAATCTGACCCTGGTGGTCAGTGGCGAGCCAACCGCAGAAGTGAACGAACCAAGAGCCTGGTGTGGCCAGCCTTGGCATCTTTGGAACCATTATCATCTTGTGCCTTCATTTGAAATACAGATAAGAACACACGTAAACCTACCCGGGTAGTGAAAAGAACGTACATACTCCAAGACACACACACACCAAGAACTTTCTTGGACTCTTTCTTTATTTTAAGTTATTTATTTTGGGTTTATAGTGCGCTGTGCACTCAGGAAGCCGGCTTAGGTAGGCAGGGAATGTAAATAACTGCCATTCATTTTGTATAATACATTTCTCAAATCTACCCGTTTTGTGTTGTCTGTTCTCTGCTGACCTTTTACTATTTCAGGCTCCGTAGTCGTACCTAGAGGTTCTGATATTAGCCCAGATTTAATTCCTTACTACTTAAATTAGTTATCAGTTACACTAACCTGAGACACGGGTTACAAGTGGCGAGCCAGCCAGGAGTCTGGTTATGTGTTAGCAGTGAACCACAGTTCACAGTTTATAGATTACTCTTTACCAAACATGGAGTTCATAAGCTCAGGTATCAAAGTCCCCAATGCAGTAATGGTGAGTGGTTT
>NW_015522088.1:0-1671 GCF_001515645.1 Sinocyclocheilus grahami | reverse complement strand
CTGTGGGGGACATCTGTATATGGAGTCAGGTGCTTTTAACAGTCCGAGCTATCCTGATGTATACCCACCTAATGTGGAGTGTGTATGGACCATCACCAGTTCCCCTGGGAACCGTCTACAACTGTCCTTCATGTAAGCAAATAAGGATGTTACATTAATCTCACAAATGTAGTGGATTCATCAAAACCAGCAATGCTGTACTTTTTGTGATGCAGAATGTTTCAGTTGCAACAAAGTTCAGACTGCAGTAGTGACTACCTAGAGGTTCGTGAAGGACATTCCACTGGTACTCTGGTTGGTCGTTTCTGTGGTGATTCCCTTCCTTCCAACTACACCTCTATAATGGGCCACATTCTTTGGATCAAGTTTGTCTCCGACTCCTCAGTCAGCGGAGCTGGATTTAGAGCAGTATTCTCTCACTGTAAGTCAGAGCGATAGATTACCGTTTTCTTTTTTATGTGGACCCTACTGAAAAGACCAACTAAGACTAGCCTGTATTTCCATTCTATTCCTGAGTGGTTATGTTGGTTAATGCTGGTTTCCTGGGTCTGAATAGTCATTCTGTTCACCAAAAACCTTGGAAGTCTTGCTGGTTAAAACCTCCTGAAGTTAGAAAATCTTACATGGGAATATCTTTACTCTTTTTCTGCATCTTCAGTGTATGGAAATGACATCACGGGCAGCTCGGGACAGATAGCCTCCCCGCTTTACCCACGCACCTACCCAAACAATGCAGACTACCGCTGGACTGTCACAGTGGACTCAGATTCCCACATCCAGATTCAATTCCTGGACATCGACATAGAGGACCTATTCAGTTGTTATTATGACAAGCTCAAGGTCTGCACTCTTGTTTAAAATGCCATAATGGTTTAACAGAAAATAAGTCTATGCAGGCAGGCATATGATGTAGATGAAGTTGAAAATCAATGCTTCCCTTCCCTAGATATATGATGGTCCCAGCACCAGTGCTTTACTTATGGGTGAGTTCTGCGGCCTGACTCTGCCCAACCCAGTAAGAAGTTCAGGCAGCACTATAACGCTTGAATTTAAATCTGACAATGTGATTGGAGGAAAAGGCTTCCTGGTTGAGTGGACTGCTGTTCAGGGCTCCGGTCCTTTGCCAACTATACAGCCAGGTTAGTTCCCTAAGAAATCTGCCTCTCAGATCTTGCTCAAAATCGAAAAACATTGCTGCTTGGTCTCATTTCACAGTCGCTTGCTATTTTTTGTCTTTTCAGGAGCATGTGGAGGAACATTGATGACAGGAGACAATCCCCAGTTCTTATTCTCTCCTGGTTGGCCCGAGCTGTATCAGCATAACCTTGACTGTTCATGGGTGATCCGGTCTCCAAATTCGATCGTTGAGTTTAATCTGCTTTCTCTGGACATGGAAGATGAGGTTTCGTGTCTCCATGACAGTCTATCCATCAGGGATGGTAGGTTTTGTCATATGAAGTGACTTCAACATAAATCCCAACTCAAAACTGACTTTCATGACTTAATATAAGGTATGTTTTTTTTTAAGGTGACACCAACTTGTCTCCACTGATTGCAAAGGTTTGTGGGCGGGAGCTGCCTGGCTCTCTGCACTCTAATGGTGATGCCATGTTCCTTCGATTCAC
This sequence comes from Sinocyclocheilus grahami, assembly GCF_001515645.1. NCBI lineage: Eukaryota > Metazoa > Chordata > Actinopteri > Cypriniformes > Cyprinidae > Sinocyclocheilus > Sinocyclocheilus grahami. The sequence goes on along the minus strand of NW_015522088.1, from coordinate 46 downwards.
TTCTGATGGCAGCATTAATGGCAGGGGCTTTAATGCCACCTTTTCC
>NW_015522087.1:0-1671 GCF_001515645.1 Sinocyclocheilus grahami | reverse complement strand
GCAATGAACTGGCATGAAGCTACTGTGAACTGCTTGACACTGGAGTAACTACTCACCTCTTGAGAACCGGGATGAACTTCACAAACACATTCACAGTACAGAAAGTCAGCACAAATATCATTTCTACACTCACTTTGAGTTCCTGACGCACATTAAGGCCTTTTTCATAACATCTCATCTTCCTACCGCTTCGACTTCAGTTCTAAACTAGCACATAGGACTGTTAATAACAACTGTTTTGAATGTAATTTCACATCGTTTGAGTGGGACGGGATGTGTGTGTGTATGCATGTGTAATTCGACAGCCTTTCGGGAGAGGCATTCATTTCGTTACTTTAGAGAGTATCGTTTGGTTTCATTACTGTGTCATTAATCGCATTTTTGTTTGATGTCAAATTGTTGCCTCTGATTCATAAAAAAAGCAAATCTCACAATGTGGAATGATTCAAATTGTATTGTCTGACCAATTCATAGGACTTTTTCTTTCTATTTTGTTTTTGTTTTTTAAATTCTGTAAATAATTGTTGAGTTTGAATAAAGGGTGGCTAAATTTAAATGACAATGTACACATTTAATAATGCAATGACACAAACACAGAACTGCAAATACATGAAACATGCTAGCAACATGCTAATCATGCTAGAAACATGTTATCAACATGCTAATCATGCTAGAAACATGTTATCAACATCATGCTAGAAAAATGATAGCAACATGCTAATAACATTAGAAACATGCTAACAACATGTTAATCATGGTAGCAACATTTTAGTAACATGCTAATTATGGTAAAACACATTCTAGCAAACATGCTAATCATGCTAGAAACTTGTTAACAACATGCGAATCATATTAGAATCATGATTAGCTACATGCTAACAACACGCTAACCATGTTAAAAACATGCTAACAACACACTAATCGTCCTAAGAACATGCTAATCATGCTAGAAACGTTATCAACATGCTAATCATGATAGTCACATGTTAACAACATAATGCTAGAAAAATGATAGCAAAATGCTAATAACATTAGAAACATGCTAACAACATGTTAATCATGGTAGCAACATGTTAGTAACATGCTAATTATGGCAAAACATTCTAGCAAACATGCTAATCATGCTAGAATCTTGTTAACAACATGTTAATCATGTTAGAATCATGATTAGCTAAATGCTACCCATGCTAGCGCCACGTTAATCATGTTAGAAACATGTTAACAACATGCTAATCATCCTAAGAACATGCTAATCATGCTAGAAACATGCTAGCAACATCTATCTATTCTATCTATCTAAATTGTCAAACTTCAAGCTTTTACAACTGCATTAAACTTTCAGGCGAGGCTTTCTCAAGCCAACCTAAAGTCTTAACTTTTTTATAGTTTTAGCTATATATAATCAAACAATATAATATATATTAAATATAAATGTATATAAACATATAATAATGTTACTAATAGTACTAATAATAGTAACAATAATTTACATTGTGATATAATATATTATATTATTCCATGATACAGAGCAATATATATATATATTAAATAAAATTATACATTTATATAAATATATAATAATTATTGTTGTTTTTAATATGAATAATAACAATAATTTCATGCATATGTCAAGTCAAGTCACCTTTATTTATATAGAGCTTTTAACAATAC
>NW_015522086.1:0-1672 GCF_001515645.1 Sinocyclocheilus grahami | reverse complement strand
TCAGAACAGCGAGATGTAAACTCAGAAATTTGTGAAAGAATTCAAAACTGTGAGACGTAAACACACTTATGAGGGGAAAAGTCCAAATTGCGACATATAGACTCGCAATTACGAGAAAAGAAAGTCAGAACTGCGAGATATTCTTTAGAATTCCAAGAAAAAGTCATAACTGTGAAATGTAAACTCAGAATTATGAGGATAAAAGTCATTTTTCGAATTGTGACTTGTGAATTTTGATAACTTGCTATTCTAAGATATAAACTCGCAATTATGAGAACTGAAAAATGTATATATATATATACATTGAGAAATTTTGCTCTCCTTTCATTCACATACATGTTAAACTGTTAGCTAAAATTACATTAGCTGCAGAGTATGAGCATATCGAAAGGAGGATAATCAGTCAAATGTGTTGTGCTCATAGTGTTCTCTAAAGAGCCAGTTATTGTAGATATGTAGGCCGCGGCGAGACACAGTGTGGCATGACTGGCATTTAGTGACCAACAGCTGCAGAGAATGAGGTCAAGAGGCTTTTAAACAGGCCGTCTTGATTTGAAATAGCACAAAATATAGTGTTGCCTTCACAATGACTGTAACACGGGAAGGGACTTCAAACTAAAAAAAAAAGCCTTATATGGACAGAAAGTCTTAGACTATAAACCTGTTTGAGTCTGATTTAATGTCAGTGTGGTAAAGGTTACACTTCTGTGCCAAACATTATAGCTTTTCATGAGCGACCAGTGCTGGGATCGACTTCAAGATACCTGTATATATTGATGTTGTGTTTAAAGCAAAAGCAATTCTCTACACCTCTTGTTTAAAAGCTGAAAACTGCAGAATGTCATAAGTGTTGTATGGTCATATCGATCATCTCGCTTGAAGGCATCGATCTCTGCGTTAACGACTGCCTTTATGTCTTTTCACCAGGGAAGCATGAGGAAAAGCAAGACGAGGGCGGAATTGTTACCAAAAACTTCACGAAGAAAATTCAGTAAGTATCATGATTGTATCAAAAGTTTCCGGAGGCTTCTGATTTGGAACCTTCTAGAATGATGAAGCAACTTCCCGGAGTTATTAAAGCAACACAAAGCATTCCCACTCCTCCACCCGCCCCAACCTCTGCTTTCTTCTCGCTCTTCAGAGTCAAATTGGATGGTAGAGGCAGAGGAAAAGAATCAAAGTTAGGAGATAAAACAGAAAAGGGAAAACTCTTGTTAGACTCAGACAACATATCACGTGGCTCTGATGTCGGCAGTAATTAAGCGACATAGTGATTTGATGTTTTTCTTTTTTTCTTTTTTGTCACCATGCTGTTTCTCTGACAGAGACCAAGAAAGAGACTCTGAGAAAGAAAAAGAATTACATTATTGAACAAATGCAGCACTATTTTAGTATTCTAACACAAGAGGCATACGCTATCATTCAAAAGTTTTTTTAATTATTATGCAAGTTTAACATGGATGCATTAAATTGATCAAAAGTGACAGTAAAGATATTTCTAATGGTATAAAAGATTTCTGTTTCAGAAAATGTTCATCTCTGTATTTCTGTTTACAAAGAATCTTAAATATGTCGCGGTTTCACAAAAATATTAAGCAACATTGATAATAATAATAAATGGAGCAGCATAATATAATACAGGTGCATCTCAATAAATTAGAATGTCGTGGAA
>NW_015522085.1:0-1672 GCF_001515645.1 Sinocyclocheilus grahami | reverse complement strand
GACAAATGTAACAAAGTCTCATACCATAACGATCAACGCTCGATTGAAAAAAAATCTTTACAAATGAGTTTTGGGTCAAAACGACCCAAATGAAATCGGGCCACGTCTGGCGCACTGTGCACTTCAGTGTTGGGCCGATTCGGCAGTGTCGGCTCGCTAACGGCCGCCGCATCTGGCCCGATTGACTCGGGTCGGAATCAGGCAGTGAGTCTAGGAATCCGGGCCGAGGGGTAAGTCTCCGACAGGCGAGAATCGGAACTGGCCTGAGTGTATTTTGCTATCTGGGTTCACAAAGAAATGAATAATACCACACCTGCTTAACTGTGCTGTGAACAACAAAAACAATTACTTAAAAATGAGCAATTAATACAACTCGAAACAAACGTCAGCATCTGTAATCATCTTCTGAAGTCAAAGTTAGGAACACTGTTTCTGACTCACACTGAGCAGGGACGTGTCCAGGAGGTATTCCAGAAAGCAGGTTATGTGGCATACCTGGTATGTTTAAGGGTGAGCAAGCAGATAAACTCAACTTTCGGTTTCAAAAAACAGAGGTAACTTTCAGAGTATGTACAGTAAGTACATTAGCCATAGCAGCTTATTCTCTGAACAGATGTTAGTTTACATCAGAGCTATCAGCGCATGCGTGACCTACGTGTCTTGTCTGTGCAACATCTCTGTACTTGTAGTAAAACTGTGGGTTTTAATTACTTTAAAAACATAAAGAAATGTGTGCCATAACTTTTCCATATCTGAGCTGTTTTATTAATCAATGACAATACGTTTCTGTCTGAATGTTTCTGTGTGCATGCGCTACAATCAGTGTATGCAGCCCCTTAGTTTAGAACGGCTATTGGTAATATTTTGTTATTTCATAGGCTCCACTTTTAACTGCTCTTGTGTAACTTACATTTGTTATGTGCATATCAGACATATCTAGACAAAACAAGATTTAGATCTTGGACACACACCAGAACACACACACTTATGCTCACACGTACATTTTACTTGTTATTTTTAATGTTTGACCTTTGATTGGATGCCCAAGACATCCTGTATGTTGTTGTATGAATCTGTGGTATAAATAGGACCACCTTCCAATCAAATATTAGCAATTTAAAACAGTATTGTATAATAAAAATAATGGGTGTATCAGTATAATTTTAAGACTAGATTTTTGCTCTAAGAGTATTTCACGGTGTTCGAACTCTCTGAAAAGTTAGGGGTAGTCAAGAGGAGTCACTAAGACCACATCACAAACCATCCTAAAATGGCTGTTGCAATCTGCCTGGGAAAGGAAATATTTTAGAAACATTTTATGATAATTTCCCTTTAATTGAATGATGTCCTTCTTTTCATGTACAATAAGTTACAGCTGATCTTGCATCCAGTTTGGTTTTCTTTTACGTTTGCACAACCTCTCACTATCTGCCATGATGATTTAGTCTGTTAATTAAAAGGCTGCTTATATGCATATTTGCTAACGACAAGATGCAGAGGTGTAAGAGGCTGACAATTAGCTGAACGTATACTTGTTTAATTAGCGACACTTAGCATACATATTAATATCTTCATGTGAATATGGCAACATTTTTATTTTTAAAACTTTTATTTGACTATGGCAACATTATACCTTGTTCTACAATGTTTCTGTGATTAAATGACTGACAGA
>NW_015522084.1:0-1672 GCF_001515645.1 Sinocyclocheilus grahami | reverse complement strand
TGATACCCAGATTTACCTAGCCTTATTGCCAAATGACTACAGCCCATCAGATGAAATTAGCCAATGCATTGATGAAATTACCAGTTAGATGTGCCAGAACTTTCTTCAGTTAAACAAAGAAAAAACCGAAGTCATTGCATTTGGAAGCAAAAAAAACATTGCAAGAATTAGATGTTTTGTTTCCAGTCAAGACTTGGAGAAACTTGTTCATACCTTTATCACCAGCAGGGCGGACTATTTAATGGTCTCCTCACCGGCCTTCCCAAGAAGACCATTAGACAGCTGCAGCTCATCCAGAACGCTGCTGCCAGAATTCTGACTAGAACCAGAAAATCTGAGCATATTACACCAGTCCTCAGGTCCTTACACTGGCTTCCAGTTATATTTAGGATTGATTTTAAAGTACTTTTACTCGTTTATAAATCACTCAATGGCCTAGGACCTCAATACATAGCAGATATGTTCACTGATTATAAACCTAACAGAGCACTCAGATCATTAGGATCGAGTCAGTTAGAAACACCAAGGGTTCACAAAACAAGTGGAATCCGCTTTTAGTTATTATGCCACCCGCAGTTGGAATCAGCTTCCAGAAGAGATCAGATGTGCTAAAACATTAGTCACATTTAAATGCAGACTCAAAACTCATGTTTAGCTGTGCATTTATTGAATGAGCACTGTGCGATGTCCGAACTGATTGCACTATTTTATGTAATCATTTTCTACCGTTTTAAATTAATTTTAAACCTCTTAAATCAATTTCAGTTTTAAATTCCTTGTTTTATTGTTGATATTTTTTTCCTGTCTTTTATGTAAAGCACTTTGAATTACCATCGTGTATGAAATGTACTATATAAATAAACGTGCCTTGCGAGAAATCGGTTCGACTCATACGATTAATCGGATCTTTCTGACCTTCTTTCTTTTCCAGTTTCATCCTGTTAGCTCGTATTCTCTGCACTATTCACTGTAAGGATAGTAAATGAGTGTCTAATTAACCATCTGCCAGACTTCTAATGATCTGCGCAGACTGAGTTAATGAGTTGTCTAAACTCAGATGTGCACTCTTCGTACCTGAGGATCTCACAGCGGCATCAGACTGCATGTCACCTGTCACACACGAAAGGTTTCAAGTTTCTCTTGCAATCAACTGCGAAAAAGCAGACACAGCGCCACCTGCTGGAACAAACTCACCTGAACATGAAGAACACCTGCTTATCTTCTGTCCTTTCAAAGATCATTCACAGGAATTTCCATGACACTTGGGAGTTGTTTGTGATTATTGGATGGAAAATAATTATTCTGGATCCTAGAACAGAAATATTTTAAAGCAGAAGCAATGGATTTTACATGAACATTCACAGGATTTTATTAAGATGCACGACTTTTCCACTCATGAAAATCACAATCTTAAAATCCCCCAATGTTCCCTTCACCGGAGGAAACAGACTTTAAAATCAAAACTTCTTAAAGCCGCTGATCTCCAGTGAATATTTCTGTAAACATAAGATTCAGTCTTTAAAACAAACAGCTTTAATGTGACAATTTGGTGACAGTTGCATAAAGAACCGCTATTTTAACAGGGTTTCTTAAATCAAGAAACATTTACAGGAGAAACAACACGATGTGAAATAGTTAGTCTTGTTTTATGAGAATTTGATCAAAATTAAAC
>NW_015522083.1:0-1673 GCF_001515645.1 Sinocyclocheilus grahami | reverse complement strand
ACATCGACCTGGAGGCTGATCAGGACGCCGTGTGGGTGATATACGCCACCGAGGAGAACCACGGCAACATTGTTGTGAGGCGTTTAGATCCGCTGTCGCTCAATATCACACATACCTGGAAGACGCATCTCTTCAAGAGGTCCGTCACCAGCACGTTTATGGTGTGCGGGGTCCTGTATGCTACACGCTATGTTAATACTTACCAAGAAGAGGTGTTTTATGCTTTTGATACAACCACTGGTCAAGAGATAAACTCTCTTTCTTTGCCCTTTGAGAAGGTTTCTCCTGGAATAGCCAATCTGAACTACAATCCTGTTGATGGGAAACTCTACTTGTATAATGACGCCTATCTTTTATCATATGATACCTTCTTCTAAGGGCGTTTCAAACGCAGTTACCCAATAAAAAGTGTGTTGTTTCAAATTCAAAACTAGTCTGTTTTATTTCCCACAGCTTTTATGTAGATGGTTCGGAAATGTCTTACTAATGGCAATTAAGAGGATGCCTCTCAAAAACATGACATTCAGAATCTATGAGAAAGAGGTACAAATAAACATACAAACAAAAGCAAAAATAACAAATAAATGCAAACATGTGAGAATGGACATCCAACAATTAACATTTGCCGCCTTCAAGTCTGCAATAAAAGGTGCAAAATGTCAAACTCCAGCACCCTCTGGTGTTTGGATGAAGGCTCTTCAGACTGTGCTGTTCCTGATCATCTGGAAAATGCAAAGACAATCCAACATATTCTACAAACTTCATGCTTAATGTCAGTACTTACAACTCAACATTAGCTTTACTGAGGCGGAAGCAATTAGAAAGCATATTATTGGATGAGCAATATTTGAATCGCTGATGTTCACACACTTGTGATCATACATCATCTGTTGCTTTGTTTACTTGGTGGAAGAATTGTTTATTGTGATTATGTGTATTTTTTTATTGAACACTGGTATCTTTAATCATATACTCCACTTCATGTTGTGCTCATTACTTCAATAAATATCTTTTTAGTTTGACTGGAGAAGACTGTGGACCTCTTTGTACAGTGAATTTAGGGCACTCGTTATTATGCCTCTCTTCGCTTTGATTTTATAGACACGATAGATCTTATGGGTTTTTCTTTGTCCCTCACTGTGGAGCCAGTAAGTGCTTTATGAGTCATTATAACTCAGCACACTGCTCTATGAGTCACAGGCTAGAAGACAAGTGGCTGTTATAATCGGAGGTGTGAGCAAAGGTCAGACTGAGCTTGTTATTGGTCAGGTGCTTCAAAAGATTAGCATGGTTGCTGAGTCAATATGACAGGCAGGGATCTCCATTATATGAGCACATGAGCATTTGAGAGCAACTGTTCTGCTGAGATTGGAGGGTATCACAATTCATGCATTGGTTACAGCTGCTAGATGGAAAAAAAAACCTCTCACCTGAGTCTGAGGGAATATTGTCTAACAGTTCTTGTGTGTTCTTCAGCCTGTACATCAAGAACTTGTTTTCTACAGAATATGTAAATAAGAATAAAATAAACTGTTCAATAATCTTTTTAATAATTTATTATTTTAAAAATCATAATCTGTAACTTTTTAGCTAATATTTTATAATTTAGCAGTATTGTCTGATGAAGGATATTTAATTGTGCATCCTGTTTTCTTCTATTCTTACATTTAGAT
>NW_015522082.1:0-1674 GCF_001515645.1 Sinocyclocheilus grahami | reverse complement strand
TGACGGTAGCAGAGAAGTGGTGGTGACCTCTTTCAGAGCGTTGTTCATTTTTCTCATGCACTTCAGTGGCATGGAAGAACTCTCCGAGAAGGTGATCGACAAATTATGCGACATGTATTCCAGACATTCGCGACTCGCTCCGAATTTGATTGGCCTCGTGAATCGCATCCAGGAGCATCTGGATGACCCAGTCTGGTCGGTGAAGTTGTTGATAGGGCTTCAGAAATGCATTATGGAAATGCCTCCACCGCAGTTGACGATTCATAATTTGAGTTGGCACTTGAAAGTCTTGAAAAGAGTGGCTAAAGAGGGTCAGATTACCCAGAGAAACACCATTTACCTCCTTCTCAATATTCTCATCAACTCCAACTTGTGTGAAAGAGGCAACTGGCAGGTTGGAAACGCAGTTCTCGCTGTTTGTCGCAATCTTTTGGAGCATCCCTCCATTGATCAAGTGTTTATTGAGTTGGCCGACCTTTTGCAATACATATCGGTACATTATGATGGCATGGACATTAAGGATCACGCTCGCTTTTACTACACATTACTAACCAACCTTTCGTGGGAAAAGCGGACCGGGGTTCTCGCCAAAGGACTTGATGGAGGACGTGCCAAAGAGCGGTCGCATTCTGCAATTATGGCTGAAAGTGAGGGGATCGCCAGTAACCTGACTGTGCACAAAACTAACCGGCATGTTTTACAACTCATCAAGGTGCAAGAAAAAGCCTCACAAAGGTCTTCGGAACGTTCAGAGTTGTTGGAGACAACGGGAGAGGCTGAGAATTGGTTGGAGGTTTATCAAGGACAGTTTCAGACACCTGGATTTGGCTCCGAGGTCACCTTGAGATACAATCTGACTCATGCAAAAGACACGGATCCTTTATTCGATAAAGTCTTTACAATTTGTCTGCATTTTGAGCTGAAAGACTCAAATTACGCAAAGGTAAATGACATACATGTACCATGCGTGTTCAGCGATAGAAAGCCACCTGTGGTCATAGTTAAGCTCAAGCCCTTTCAACCCTACCCTACTACTTTATGTGTCAGTGCCATTTTTACCACCCAAGATGGACGTTCTTGGCACAGCCGACTGCCTGATGTGAGCGTTTCATTCCCTGAGATATTCCTTCCTCTGCCTTTACCGCCAAACACGTCCTGTGAATGCAAAGAGCAAGTGTTCGACCACATTTGGGAGGCCGCAGCCTCTGGGAATCCTGACAAATCTGCCATTAGTCTTTTCTGTTTCAAAACTGCAGATGAAAGTCTTGCTGATCTCATCAAGACACATTTTCAGGGTTACCTTATTACAGATCAGCAGAGCAAAAGATCATGGAAAGTCTTGTTCTTTCTTCCACCCATGTGCCATGTCCTTTTGAAGATTACACAGACTGAAGATGCCATTCAGGTCAGCATTGCAACAGACAACTGGGAGCTGTTACCCTTTGTGAACTCTTACCTCCAAAACATTACTGATCATTGTAGCACAACAGTAACAGATGGCTAAATGGATGTATTTCAGGTGTTAATTTACATAGTTGATTTTAACCAATACAATTTTTTTTTTACTTCCTTTTTTGATATAACACCAGTCGTGTCTGTATATAAAATCTCGGACTAATGTGTTTAATAAAATATATATGAGCACGTTATGCTGTTTTATGTGGAGTAAGCAGT
>NW_015522081.1:0-1674 GCF_001515645.1 Sinocyclocheilus grahami | reverse complement strand
ACTGAACACAACTGTGTCCAACTTTCACTAATGAGCCTCAGGTTCTCCATGAGACTGCAAGCGCTCGTCTGGAAAAAAACTATCCTTTTCCCTCCAATTTTCACAGCTTCATCCCGAATCTCTGGGTCTGCCATTTAATTTCTGGTCTCGCTGGGGTTCGTCGTGCGGCGCCCCGTGGAGAAATATCCACCGGACGCAAAAGGGCCGTGATAATGAAGAGAGCTCGAGCAGAAAGAGCGTGCCGCGGTTTGTTGATTAGCATTTTAATAAGGCGGATACGGCAGGGCGCGTGCTGATGACCTCACAGGTGACAGTCGGAGTATGTAAATGATTAATTACCCAGAATACATTGGGATCATATGCTTGTTAGGAGGATGAGGATCCTCTCTGCCTGCAAATACATCGGCCGGATGGATGAGCGACAGCAATTAAATGAGAATTAATGAGATTTCTGGAGGTTATGTATGTAAAAGAACAAAGTCTAGTAAGTCTTGCCATTAAGAGACCCAACCTGCTTCTGCAAGTCATTAAACTCTTCAGGGACGAAGTGCATTGTGGGTTTTTGAGAGTTTTTCACTGGGATAAAGCCATTAGAGCTGCTCTTTTGTGTGCTTCACGTCTATAAAAAGTGCAGCGAGTGACTCGAGATGACGTTTTGGAGGTTCGTACTAATGAAAAGGACCAGCAGACTGATTGAGCTGCACTGATTTATTCCCGTAAAGCTTGACATGTGACAAAATAGTCAGAAAAATCTCATTCTTTGAAATGGAACAGTTTGTTGAGCCTTTAGACAAAACATAAAATATAAAAAGTGTGCATGTGTGTTTTTGTTGACGATCGTATTTAAAACATCAGGCTTTTATGGTGCATATAGTCTTATATAATGGAGGAAAAACAGCTCAGACTGAAACAAATTGAGCAAAAATATGTAATTTGCTGCAGATGCTGATATTTAATATGATGAAATTCTGAAGCTTGTAATGTAAATCAGTGAGATCTTTATAACAGTACAGCAGATACTGACATAAAATGCTATGAATATCAGTCGTCGCTCTATATCTCCAATATTATGTCTTAGTAAGATGAGATTAAAATGATCCAAACATATAATGCAATGCAATCCAGTGCTGATTGAGAGATGAAGAAATAAACGTGAGATGTTCTGGAGGCTTGTGAAGATCATTCCTCCGCTGAGGAACAGTGAAAGTAAAGCTTCTGGAAACAAACGCTCCTCAAAAGATCCTGAGGATCAGATTTGAGACTCTAAAACATGATTGATGGAGAATCAAGTAAAGCTGAGCTGCTTCAGTCCAGTGAGTGTTCATCTGGAGATATTACTGCAGTTATTCTGACCTTTACTTGATCAAAATCAGTCAAGATCTGACAGCAGAAAGACACGTGAAGCTCCAGCTGAAGCTGGACGTTTGTACAATTACACTAAAAGAGCTTTAACTGGATAAAAAACTCCAAACTATCAATCAGACGACAGAAGGCGTGCAGTAGATTGTGTGCGACAGGTTTAGCAGCAAAGTTTGATCATGTTGATCATTTAGAGGCTGTATGAGATATGATACAGTAGGCGTTATAGGTTTTTGCAAGTCTAAATCTTCAAAATCAACATTAAACATTAATTTTTCCTTGCTAATGCGATGTTTCTGACAAAAGAATGACATT
>NW_015522080.1:0-1675 GCF_001515645.1 Sinocyclocheilus grahami | reverse complement strand
TTCGAAATTTAGTTCACTGAATCACCAGTAGGCCTAGCTCCCAAAAACGTCTGGGCATCGGTACAGAACAAAAACACGGCAAAACAGTCACTTGTCACCATCTCATGGAGTAATTAATTAACGTGCAGAAACGGACACTGAACAAAATAATTACAGTGTTTTGCAATCGCTAAAACACATTTGTCAAAACTTGGGTCACTTTTTCAAAACTTTTCACACAATGAGCACAACAACAGTTTATGTGGGCTAAACCATGGATCATTTAACTTTCGCACAAAATTACTTGAATTCAGAGACTACTTCTTTCAAATTACATAAATTATTTTCTCACTCAGACATAAACAACGGCAAAACTCTATACCTACATGCCAATTTGCACATGCTAACATATTCTTTTCGAAACAGTTAAACCTAAGTTCAAAACCTAACATAATACAAAATGAACAAGACCGCAATTTGCTACAATTCTACAGTAGGCCTAATACCTTATTGAAATATATTCTGAATCAAAAAATGAAATCTTTGAAAAACCGAGTTGAACAACTAGAGTTGCAGTAGTATTTCAACTGCATTACAGTTTTTCTCATTTGCTAAGACACGGTTAATGAACCTGGGATCCACTTGATCTTCATCATCACTTTTTCAGCACAGCAGAAGTCTTCTCTTGCAAATGTCTACACTTTTTCACACATTTTTGGGAGGAAATTTGATCTCACTGTGAAAAATGTTGTGCTGTCACATGTTGCAGCTGGTTAGGATTAGATTTATATAGAATCTATATATATAGAATGGTTAGATTTATATAGAAGAGAGCTTTTTTATTGTGTCACATTTGGCGAGGACGCAGCATTGCACTTTAAAGTGCTGGATCTGAACATGAACTTCTTTGTGTTCAGACATGTGTGGCGGCGTAAAGAAGATGATTGAGTAAAACTCTTCCCACACAGAAGGCAGTGATATGATTTTTCTCCAGTGTGAATCCTCTCATGTGTTCTCAGATATTCTGACCGACTGAATCTCTTGTCACAATGTGAACACTCGTAAGGTTTTTCTCCAGTGTGCATTCTCTGGTGCAGTTTTAGTTCAGCATTTGTAACAAAAGTCTTCCCACAATCAAAGCACATATGTTCCTTCACACCGCTGTGACTTTTCTGGTGTCTTTTTAAAGCACCTTGCTGACTAAAACGCTTTCCACACGAAGAGCACATGTGAGGCTTCTCCTGTGTATGAACTTTCATGTGGTTCTTCAGGGATTCTGGCCAAAAAAAGTTTTTACCGCACTGATCACAGTTGAATGGTCTTTCTCCAGAATGAGAACGCAGATGTAACTTAAAAAAGCCAATCTGTCTGTAACTCTTCCCACACTGACCACATGTGTACGGCTTCTCTCCGGTGTGGATCTTCATGTGTATGTTAAGGTTTGATTTTAGTGCGAAACTCTTCCCACATTGATCACATGTGTGCGGTTTCTCTCCAGTGTGGCTTTTCTTGTGAACCTTAAGATCTCCTTGTAGTGTAAAACTCTTTCCGCACTGGTCACACGTGTATGGTTTCTCTCCAGTGTGGATTATCACGTGTCTCTTAAGGTGTCCCTTTTGTGTAAAACTCTTCCCGCATTGATCACATGTGTACGGCTTCTCTTCACTATGATCTCTCATGTGAACTTTAAGACTTT
>NW_015522079.1:0-1675 GCF_001515645.1 Sinocyclocheilus grahami | reverse complement strand
GACCAGCCAATAAAAATGCAACATGAAATGGCATGTTGATCAATGCAGCATGGTGTTAAAACTTAAAACTGCTTACCTCAAAGTATTTTAAAGTGCCCCTATTATGGATTACCTTTCATGCAGTGTAACACAACTCTAAATTAATGAAAACATCCTGCAAAGTTTTGAATCTGAAAGTGCACCATGTATAAAGTTATTGTCTCTCAAAAGAAAGAGTCGACTCTGAATCATTAAAAGGAGTCGTTTTTTTTTCATGTTGACGTCAACATGAAACATTAGCATATTGCCCGCCCACTTGTTGGTCTTTTCGCATTGGTCTGAATGAACATGCAAATTCCTTATTTGCCATTAGGTGCCGCTTTTGGAGCGGTAAAATAGCTGTTTCCCCGGTAACACTGTACACAAAGCAGCACTGCGCTAACAAATGCTGCTTTATCAGGCATTACAGGCATGATGACATTAAAGGGTTAGTTCACCCAAAAATGAAAATTAGGCTGTGTTTTACTCACCCCCGAGGCATCCTAGGTGTATATGACTTTCTTCTTTCAGACGAATCCAGTCGGAGTTATATTAAAAATTGTCCTGGCCATTCCAACCTCTATCATTGCAGTCAGCGGGTGTTGCAGTGCTTTAGTCCAAAAGAAGTTAAATAAAAAGAACCCATCCATTAAAAAAAAAGTGTCTCACACGACTCCGGGGGGTGAACAAAGGCTTCCTGTTGTGAATCGATGCGTTTTTGTAAGAAAAATAACCATATTTAAAACGTAATCACTTTAATGTAGCTTGCGCTCACTGTTGTACATGGAAGCAGCTCCGGGAGGATGACGTATGAGGTCAGCGTCATGCAAAGGAGGGGTTTGGAAAAATGAATCGTTAAACAAATCGTTTGGGAGTCGTTGAGCAAATAAGGTAATAATAAATGCATATTATATGACAATGAAAGTGCTTTTGACCTTGCCTGCATGTCAACCTGTTGTTGGGGACTTCCAAAATCAAAATATGAACCTTTTATTACCCATAATAGGAGCACTTTAACTTCCACTTTTACAGCTTTCTCTTTTTTTCAGCAAACAAAAAAAAACTACAACTGCCAACTGTGCCTTGTCATGCTCTTTTTGTTTACCACTAGTGCATGCTAATAATGTTTTATTCTACAATTGTAACTTGCGTTGTAGTCTACGAGTCACTATAGGCGTCATCGTCAAACAGTCTGCATAGGCTACATGTCGTACCCAAGTTTATTAGATCTATGTTGCACATGTGTGATTTGTAATAATCTTATAGGATTGCTAAAATCGTGTAGTGTGTAGAAGGCTTAAGACTTGTTCACCTTAAAAACTAAAATTAAGATATTTATAATAAAACCTGAGAGATTTCTCTACCTCAACTTTAAGTCATTCAACCAAAAAATTGTTAGAATAAACTAGTTTTAATTTGTGGGTGAAAAATAGTGCTTTAGAATGGCAATCCCCAATGTTCTGTTTGTTTGTTTATTCCCAAACTGACAATTAAAACTATATATTTGATAAATAAAATTCAGAAAATATTCACTTTGAACATTTTCAAATTAATTGCCGCAGTGTTTTGTTTGTATCAAATTTGAGTGCGATCACAAACTATAACAAAAAAAGTTACAGCATGAAACAAAATAAATCAGCATACAGTCGTGGTCTGG
>NW_015522078.1:0-1675 GCF_001515645.1 Sinocyclocheilus grahami | reverse complement strand
GATAGCTACATTACGGAGCCCTAGTGATTTTCCTTGCCTTAGCCTAGCCCTAGCGGTTTTCTCGGTTCTTGATCTTCGCCTGGTTTCTTGTATTTCTCCCTTAGTCTTTTCCCTTCCGATTCTGTCTGCCCATCGGTGACCTTCGCTAGCCCTGTGACTGTTCTTGTGTGTCGCCATATGCCTGTGTTCTGACCCTGCCTGTCTTATGACCACGTCTCTGTCTAATAAAGCTTTGCATATGGATTCTCACGTCTCATCAGCCTTGTTACACTGACAGTGTGAACAAGGCATTTGTGGAAAATGGGCATCCTATGACCCCTTTAAAGACAAGTTGAATCGATTCTTTAGGGTCTTAATAAAAAGTCTATAACATACTTTGGTTAAAAATTCTCAATAGTGTAAAACAACACCCTTTTTACCCTGTTAAAAACAGCTCTGTTCACTGTGAGCCAATTCGGTGCATATTCCTTTAAATGCTAATGAGCTCTGGCGTCGAAACAATGGCAGACTGATGACAGCTCACTCAGGGCGGGACTAAGGTAAAACACCAGTGTCAATCAACTATCGTGGGAGGGGCTTGGGTCAATGTGACATCACACAGCCAAGAATCTGAGAACGGCTTGATTTGAAAAAGTGGATATTATTTATCTGGATTAAAAAATAAATAAACACTGGGTGGATTTTTATAATTATAGCGTGGTTGAGTACACACACTGCCAACACACATTTCAGTTCAAACAACATGCACAAGTGAATTTTGCGTCTGAAGAAGATTCTTCTTTTTAAAAGAATTCTGGTTTCCAGTATATAAGCATTAACATTACAGTTAGCTCAATGTCAAGCTCAGGCTGATTCAGTGCACTTTCTTATATTTGTTCATTTTGTGTTCATCTGTTCCAACAAATTTATTTTCTGCCTACAAAACGAATCCAATTAATTCTGGTATGTCTACAGTAATATACTATATGACTATTGGCTCTCAAAACAGGAGCTCTGGCTCATGGACATTTACTGTGCTCGATTCTGAACACTGTGTAACTGAAATGCTGATATATCCATTTTAAGCATCGGTACATTATGTTTCTCGAGGAGAACAACTGCTCTGTGTATTAAAGCATTTCTAGCCTTGATAAGTCACGCTGATTAAAATTCCAGACAATTATTCAATTCAAAAGTTAAACAATTAACAGGATCATTAAATTGCTCAATTAAATTCCCAAGAGTGCTTTTTCTCAAAGTGTTCATAAAAATCTAATTATTTTACTGACAACCTGACATATGTAATGGCGAGTACGTTTTGGGAATATTTTTTTTCTGTACTTTATTGTGTAGTCTAAAATTGAAAAACGTTTTAGTACACACTGCCAGCATCTGCTGGCATTTGTCAAAGAGACATGTATGTGATCAGTGCTTTTGTTTTTTGAAGTAACTGTGTAACTCATATGCCCCTTTCATTACACTCATTATGACTCGCATAAACAGTTCATGGTTAATGATACATTGTCATATGCTGATCTCTCTGAATCTGCTCAGAAACACTGAAGCATGATTATGATGATTTATAGTCCACAAACAATTGGTTTAATCATATATACACAATATATTCATGTTGGTTAAATTTTTCTAATAAAGTGAGCAACAGAGAACAATATCTCTGGCAAAATATGCTGTAATT
>NW_015522077.1:0-1676 GCF_001515645.1 Sinocyclocheilus grahami | reverse complement strand
AAAACAACTAAAAATAACATGCATTTATTTTATTAAGGTGTTAAAATACGCAGTTGAGATTAGAAAACTATATTTTTAATCAGTCATTTTTGTCATTCTTAACATCTTTAAAACAAGACAAAACAGCAAACTGCACAAGATATTAGGATTTGCTTATGGAAAATATTTTTGGAATGGAATTAAGTTTATTTTCCTTTTTCCATTGATTCTTTGTTGACGTTTATTCATATTGTAAAACAAGACAAAAATAAAATTTTTGTAAAATAAAATAAATAAAAATGTCTGATTAAAATATTTTTATAGTGTATTTGTCTGTTTCAGTGTTATTGAAGATACTGTTATAGTTTTTATTAATATTTTTAAATCAGTTTTTATTTTTATATATATATTTTTTGTAATTTTGTTTATATATATATATATATATATATTTTTTTTTTTTACACACACACACACACACACACACACAGACACACACACATAACACACACACACAGACACACACACAATTTTTATTCATTTTAATTCCAGTTTCAGTTATAGTTATTTTAGTACATCAAGTTAAAATAAAATACAATATATAAAATTAGAAGCTTTGCTTCTTGTGCAAATTGATCCTTTAAACATGAGATATTTTTACCTGAAAACAAGATGAAATTAGAAATTATTTATGTTGTGCATTTGTCTGTATGCAACAAAATACAGTGAGGTTTTTACTACAAACTTTTGCTTCCCGTGCAAATGGATTTTTTAAAGAAACTATGCATTTTTACTGGGAAAAAATGGTCAAAAATTTCTAATTATAAATAATTTTTTGTAGTGTATTTGCATGTATGCAATAAATAATACTGATGTTTATGCTACAAAGTTTTGTTTCTTGTGCAAATTGATCTTTTAAGGAGGTTTATATATTTTTACCAAAAAAATGTTTTAGTGTATTTGTCGGTATGCAATAAAATATACTGAGGCTTATGCTACCGATTTTTGATTCTCTTGTAGCGTATTTTTCTGCATTCAACAAAATGTATTGAAGTTTATGCTACAAAGTTTTGCTTCCCATGCAAATTGATCTTTTAATGATATTTACTGTATATATTTTTACTGGAAAAGTTGCTTTTCAAAAATACTGATTAAAATGATTTCTATTGTTTATATGTCTTTATACAATAAAATACAGTGAGGGTTATGTTACAACATTTTCATCTTTTGCAAATTGACCTTTTAAGGATTTTTAGATATTCTTTACTGGAAAACAAAAAAACTACTAATTAAAAAAATTATGTTTGCAGTGTATTTGTCAGTATGCAATAAAATATACCGAGGCTTGTGCTACCAATTTTTGCTTCTCATACAAATTAATCTTTTGACAATGTTTAGCTATCTTTACTGGAAAACAAGACAAAAATACTGATTAAAAATTATTTTTGTAGTGTTATGGTCTGTATGTAACTATGTAAATATTTTAAGAGCAGTTTGAACAGCACACCCAGAGCATTTTATCCTTTGTTTTGATTAAATGGCATTAAAATTTCATCTGTTGTTCAAAACGGAGACGCTTCTGCTTGTGTTAACGCTGCAGGTCTCACCCCTGCCGAATGGGGGAAAAACTGAAGAGAGAAACAAGAAAGAGACACAGAGAAACTGAATGAACTCTGAAATGAACCGCTCCAGATCTGGGC
>NW_015522076.1:0-1676 GCF_001515645.1 Sinocyclocheilus grahami | reverse complement strand
ATTTTATAAAATTAAATTTGTCATGTTTTGTAATTACAATTACTTAGATTTTTTAAATGTCTATGGTTTTTATATATATTTTTTATTTCAGTATTAGTTTTAGTACATTAGGTTAAACTAAGTGAAAATGAGAAATGTTGCTTGTCAACTAGCTGTAAAAAATAAGTTTGTTTTATATATTCTATTTTTATTTCAGTTGACGTTTAAGTAATATATTTTTTATGATTTTAGTTTAGTTAACTATAATAACCCATGGTTTACTTGCATAACAACTAATTTACTGCCTCCTTTGTACTATTTATCATCTTTTTCAAACAATATATGCATATAAAACGTGTGTTTATGTGTATTTTACAGGAGGACTTCAGTGTGTCTCTATGTATGTCAGGTCAAATTTTACTGAGCACATTTTTAGTGCACTTCGTTGCCATATGTCAGAGGTCAAAGGTCAGCAGAGGTGACCTCTTATGTGCTATTGCTCTGATCACCATAATCAGATCTATAAAGGCACTTGAGTGACCAGAAACATTTACTGAGATGCAAAACAATAATGCATGTTTGCACATGATTTGCATCTGCAGCAGGTTTTATGGTTGCATGAATTTCTACAGAAGATTTGATTGGTCAATATAGGAGTCTAGCCATATTTAATGCAGTGAGGGAGTCCGTTTGTCTGTCTGTGGTTTTTCTCCTCCACAAACAGACATTAGAGCATTAAAAAAGATCGACTCAATAAAAATCTAAAGAGACCCTTCAATAAATCAATGGCTGAACCGGTTCACTTTCATCCTCCTTCAGAAAGGTTCAGGGGTTCAGAGAAGGTCAAAGGTCAACTGTTTGTGTTAAATTCTCCAGCAGAGATGTTACGTAATGCGTCGCCGTTTATGATGTGTCACGCGGCGGAAACGTTTCATTGGCGTTCAAAGGAAGAAGCTCAGAGGTCAAGAGAGTTCAGGTGCTGTTTAGCGCCTTTTAAATAACAGGTGCTTATCAATAACTCTCACGTGCTTCATGTCTAGTGCTTAAAAAGCATGAGAGTTTCACAGCAAAATCAGCCTGATTCCACCAGATACACAGAACTCAAAGCAACTGACTGGACAACTGGCCACTTACTAATAGAGAGTCTCTTCTGCTCACCAAGGCTGCATTTATTTGATCAAAAATGTTAAAAATAGTGAAATATTATTACAATTTCAAATATCTGTCTTCTATGTGAATATTTGTTAAACTGTAATTTATTTCTGTGATCAAATCTGAATTGTCAGCATCATTACTCCAGTCTTCAGTGTCACATGATCTTCAGAAATCAGTATAATATGCTGATTTGCTGCTCAAGAAACATTGGAGCTCAAGGCGGGTAAAAATATTACAAATATCATGGTGGAAAAAGTGAATGGGATTGTAACTTTCATAACCTGATGATTCTCATTACAGATCTTTGATGTAAAACTCAGCAGCTTTATTGGTGATGCTTTACTGTTGTTCAGTTTAATCAGACTGTGAATCCTCCCCTGATAGCTTTACATTTTAATTTGATCTGCAGGAGATTCTTTATTTCTCACTGGAATCTCTGCAAGTGTCTCTCCTTTCTTTGCCCTTGTTCTCTTGCAGCGACCCCAGGACTCTAACACACGGCTGTCCTGGTCGTGCTGCTGCTTTTAAATTAATATATTGAT
>NW_015522075.1:0-1676 GCF_001515645.1 Sinocyclocheilus grahami | reverse complement strand
ATGTTTCAGCAGGAGTTGTTGTGATTGTGGAAGGCTCTGTTGTTGCTATAGATGTTGCAGCAGGAGTTGTTGTGGCTGTTGAATAGTCTGTTTTTGGTTCATAAAAAAAATTCTTATCAGTTTAGATGTATGTAAATTTTTACAGAATAATTATTTAAAAACTTCATTACTGACTAAAGTTGATATAAACCATGTCTAATTTGATAGTTTTACCAGTCAGTACAGTCTCTCACACATGTATAATACAAGATTTGTTTAAACATTTTGCTTTTAATGTTTTGTCAGACGTACCTGCATTATTAACTGAGAAAGAAGTTATGTTCAGATCATTGTCAGTTTCTATGGCACTCTGTAATGCTTCTGCTATTTGGCCTTCTGATGGGACATCCTCTGTGGTGTTGAAAACGAGGTTCGATGTGGTAATGACTGACCCCGCTCTGAAATACATTTTTTTGAAATACTGTCACATTGGAATTAATTTTTTATATCTCCACCTGACCAAAAATGGATTAATCAGTAAGTATGAGTTATCTCTCACAGTTCAAACATACACAAAGGCAGTGTATATAAAATAGTCAGTATTGAAATATATAGTATTTACCTGAAGTTTAGTACAGTGACTCTTAAGAATGATCTAAACTTCTGGAAAATGGCTTCAAGCTGTAACAAAATACAGACAGTTGCTATGAGCTCTTATAAAACTATAAAAAACTTTAAAAGTATTTATGATTAAATGTGATTGATGTTTATTCATTGAAAGATTATGTAGTGAACACAGTATGTGTGTTTGAACTCACAATATCCTGAACATTCTTAGCCCTATTTTTGAAAGCAGGAGACTGTGAATCATTGAAGTCATCTATAAATGTATCTTTAGAGTGGAACACCAAATTTATTTTCACTTCATTTACAGGCTCCATTGTTGTAGATGTTTCTAGTACACTAATGGTGGATGTTTCAGCAGGAGATGTGATTGTTGAAATCTCTGTTGTCGTAGATGTTTCTGGTGCAGTTGTTATTGTGGAAGTCTCTGTTGTTGTAGATGTTTCTGCTGCACTAGTGGTGGATGTTTCAGGAGCAGTTGTTGTGATTGTGGAAGTCTCTGTTGTTGTAGATGTTTCTGCTGCACTAGTGGTGGATGTTTCAGGAGCAGTTGTTGTGACTGTGGAAGTCTCTGTTGTTGTAGATGTTTCTGCTGCACTAGTGGTGGATGTTTCAGGAGCAGTTGTTGTGACTGTGGAAGTCTCTGGGTTTGTAAATGTTTCTGCTGCACTAGTGGTGGATGTTTCAGCAGCAGTTGTTGTGATTGTGGAGGGCTCTGTTGTTGTAGATGTTTCTGCTGCACTAGTGGTGGATGTTTCAGCAGCAGTTGTTGTGATTCTGGAAGGCTCTGTTGCTGTAGATGTTTCTGCTATACTAGTGGTGGATGTTTCAGCAGCAGTTGTTGTGATTCTGGAAGGCTCTGTTGCTGTAGATGTTTCTGCTATACTAGTGGTGGATGTTTCAGCAGCAGTTGTTGTGATTGTGGAGGGCTCTGTTGTTGTAGATGTTTCTGCTGCACTAGTGGTGGATGTTTCAGCAGCAGTTGTTGTGATTCTGGAAGGCTCTGTTGCTGTAGATGTTTCTGCTATACTAGTGGTGGATGTTTCAGCAGCAGTTGTTGTGATTGTGGAGGG
>NW_015522074.1:0-1676 GCF_001515645.1 Sinocyclocheilus grahami | reverse complement strand
GACATGTAAAACCGTTTCTGGAGATTGTTTGCCCTTACCTAAGCCCAGGGGCGTAGCAGCTGCGGGGGATGGGGGGGGGACATCCCCCGCACTGTTAGAAACAGGTGATTCTGTCCCCCGCACTTTTTTGACCCACCGCCAATATTTCCGCCCGTGTTCTCTTATTTGTTACTAAGATTTGAGAGAACCAACATTCAGCCAATCACAAGGCGAATCATCTCTTGGGCGCATCTGCCATGAGCTTCAAATCTCCTGCTGCTCTCGCAATTTCTTTCGTTCATTCCCTTCTTTGCTCTTTGGCGGTCTGGGGTAAAATGCACCCCAGAAAAAAGCAGAGGACGATTACGTACTTTTTTCACACACACACTGTAAGTAAGTGTTATGTCGTGATGGCACGAATCACGCGATCAAGTTTCCATGTTATGATTTAACTTACTGTAACATCGCGTCTAGGCCACATACCGTCTATGTAGATATCAGAGAACAATTTAAAATATTGTATCAATGCATTCTATGGCACCTTTAAACCACAAATTAACCATGGTTTTTGCTACACTAGTTTAACCATGGAATTTGTAGTAAAATAAATACAAATGGTAATCCATTTGCCAAAAAAAACAAAACATAGTTTCTGTACTTTTACTATAATAAAAGCATGGTTAATTTTTGTAAGGGAAAAACATGACTCATGTTCGGTATTAGGATTTTTCTATAAAGATATTGTAGTGATGTACTAATTTTGACATGTATGCAATTTAGAAAGTATAGTTTTGTTAAATCTTCAGTATTAAAGTCATGTGAGAGATATATATCAGGTCAAAATAAAGAGACTGAAAAGAAAAATGGAAGTGAAGGTGCAGTTCAGGAGAGAACTTTAAATTATTTTGCATGTCCCCAACCTAAGGATGTAAACCTTTTTTATGTTAGTTCCATACAAAAAATAGGGTTGTCCATGTTTCAGAATTTGTTGTGGGCGTATGAGTGTGAGATTTCCCAGTCCGCCCCTCGTGGAGATTAACCCTCATCCGTCCCTCCCGAACCTATAACAAAACTGTCCCTCGTGGGTCAAAATGACCCGAAGGCCAAAAATACACAAATTTTATTTTTGGTGCATAAAGCTTGTATTTGAATTTTTATTTTTTTTTTTCAAAATTTTCTATTATTTTTTGGTGATTTTTATCATATTTACCTTTTATTCTGGATATGTTTTAAGAAAAAATAAGCAAATAATCAGTTTTTGTACATTATTTCACCAAAGAAACAAAAACAAATAAAGACACAATTTCAGTCCTGTTTCATCAAAAACCAACAGATGGCCTTGGAATTGAGTCACTGAGTGTCTCTGATGCCATCTGGTGGGGAAAAAAAAACATAAAATTGCATTCTATGGTTACAGCCACTAGAGGGGCCTATATAACCCTATGGAGATTTTTAACTGAGCAAAACAAGTGAAACATGAGAAATTAGATCTTAAGGCTTCAATTTGGTTGTTTATGGATTAAAATATATATTGAAACATTACAAATTCCATATTTTGTAAAAAAAAAAAATTCTAACTGAATTATAAGCTAAACATATGTATATTCATACAATTTCCTAAATATGGTAAAATGTCATATCCCAGCAGAAATGCAGTTTTCTCGTAAATTCCATTAATTCCTATGCGAGTCAAAATG
>NW_015522073.1:0-1677 GCF_001515645.1 Sinocyclocheilus grahami | reverse complement strand
AAAAAAAAAAAAATTACATTCAGTACTACAAATACTACCATAGCACATGAATACTTTAATAATTTCAAGTAACACGTTATTTTATAGTGTCCTTGTTACATGTTACATGAACTTACAATAGTAATAAAATAAATTATGCATAAATACATGCAATAAACCAAGCCCTAATCCTAACCATACAGTAAGTATATGTTGTTAATTAATATTGCTGAGTACTTCAATACAATGTACACTGTAACGCTGACACCGTAAAATAAGTGTAACCTAATTTCTTTATTTTGGTAATAAGAATTGACAGCACAATGGGCTTCACTGACATGAAAATGACAATAAAAATTTAAAAACAGGTACCTAAACAGGCTTTATTTTTTTAAAGCAAAACATAATTACTCATTTTATTCTTTTGATCTTGCAATGTAATACGACCTCAAACAAGCCTTTGACAGGCTTTGTAAGATTCACCCGAGTAGATACAACATCTTACTAATGCACCGAACAGAGATGTGAGAGATAACACGTGCTATTTTTATCATTTATATAGAGAGCATGAAATGAAAAGCCAACAAATTCAACAAGCCAACAAACTCATTTTAACAATAAACCTCACATTACATGTGACCACAGAGGCCCCGAGCAAGTGTGTGTGTTACCCTGCTCGCTGGCTAAGGCCATCAGCAGCTGGTGGTCCTGCTGTGTGGGTTTGCTGAGGAAAATGAGCCAGGAGCCTTGTGGGATGTTCATCTTTCTGGAGAAAGTGTTTTCCAGCATCTCCAGGAGTCTGTCGCCACTCTCCATACGAAACTCATCCTGTGAGACACACACAAGACACAAACCATCACGAAAATGTCACTGTCCTGAAATGGAAAAACTGAGAAATACAGTGGTGTAAAAAAACAAAACAAAAAAGTGACATTTACATTTGTGTGTATGGAGGGATATAAAATCCAAAATTATATCATATATGATGATAAATATATAATGAAAAAGCACATGAAACGCTCTAATCAATAAATAAATACAATAAATTAATAGAAAAAATATTTGTACAAAGTTTATGTAAAAATAAATGTAATATAATAGACAATAACAACTAATTAAGTAAATAAAAATAAAGTAAAATGTGAGCATAAATAAGGCGTCGGTTGCATTTATGTAAATGAAAAAAATAAGTGGAATTTGTCAGAAAATTCACATTGAAATGTAATATAGAGGACAAATTTAAATACATACATAAAATACTTTAAGACATGTAATGTTGCTAATAATAAATACAATAAAATGGGAGTATAAATGTGCAAATGTATTTGTCAAAATGAAATATTTCAATGACGTAATATAGTGAACAGAATACATTTTTTAAAAATTAAACGATGTAATCAATAAATAAAGTGAAAATAAAATGTGAATATAAATAGGTTTTAATTGTATTTATGTAAACGAAACATTACATATTTGTCAGAAAATGCACCTAGAAATTAATATCAAACAAAATTAAAATAAATATATGATATAATTGCATAAGCTTTAATGCACCGTGCAATGTCGCAAACAATACATAAATACATACAATTAAAAGAGAGAATAGATGTTCACAAATATTCACAAATCTCAGTGCAATATAGTAAACAAAAAATATTAAATACATCATAAAATTGTGTAACCAATAAATAAAAATAC
>NW_015522072.1:0-1677 GCF_001515645.1 Sinocyclocheilus grahami | reverse complement strand
TTATGACTGCATTTCAAACGTTTCTTTACCACAGATATAAGTGAATAATTGGATTAAAAGACTTAATTGATTCTGTCCCAATGTGTACGCAACACAGCCAGGTGTTCACTAATTAATGGATAATGTGTATCCAAAACGAGAATCCTGCCCTGGATACCTCCACCGCCCCGGAGCTGACCAACTGGCCCATCTTTACCTATGTGCTTCTGGGAAATGCAATGGTGCAATAAGTTTGCATTACGCTGGCATGAGCACATTTCTCATGCAAACAGCATATTCATAACAAACAAGATTGCGTAAAAGTAATGTGATAGGAGTAACACAGCATAAAGACTTTAGCTCGAAATGTAGTTTTTTGAAGTACAAATACTACATGTAATCATTTAATATAAGCTCATTAAGCAGAATGCATACTAATTATACAATAATTAGTCAAATGCATAAAATATACACCATGTGCTTGACAATTCATGTCATCTATGCTGAATTGTTGCTGCTATTATTCATATCAACAATTACATAGTGAATATTACGGATAGTAAAGCTGCACATTAATTTAAATGTGAATCACATTTAAAAACACTGAAAACAAAAACCTCTGACATGAATAAAAATAATACCAATACTATCTGTACTAATTATAATGATACACTTATATTACTAATATATACTTGTTCTGAATATTCTCATAATATAATAATAATAATCAAATATGATTATAGCTGTATCTCAACTGTTATAATTATTATTATTCTTACTAATTACATTAATTTAGAGCTTTTCTTGACACTCAAAGCACTGTACACATTTGGAGGGGTTAAAATCTCTTCAACCAACACCATTAAAGTTAGAGGTATTATAATAAATCACTATTATTACTATAATGATAGGATTATTATATGAATATATTAACAGGAAAACGTGTTTACATACTTGACACTATTTTTAGCCTGCTAGTATCTGCTGTAAACACCTTACTGCACTGAGCCACTTTCAGAAATCACTACACTGCCAACACAACTCTTTCTTTACTAAAATGAAGACATGGTTAACATATGAACTCACATACCTTATTAGGCTTTCGTAGAGTTTATTCGCTCTGCTTTAAACACGTGTTTCCATCAGGAGCTGCTGCAAGTGATATAACGTTAGCTGGTGCGTGTTAGTTTGGTGACCTACATCTACAAACACACAACACAACACCGGCCAGTCTTCAGTCATACTACGGAAAAGGCGTAGGTCATAAATATCAATTAGGTTATGCCCTCGATGCTTGGTAACCTTCCTGGAGCGTCTAGTGTCTGTACCTAATTAATATTCATGAACTGACGTTTCATTGGCTAGCGCCCACGTCCCTCGTTTCCTTTTCAGCCAATCGGTTAGCCATATTGCGCAAACGTCTTGTTACGTAGTTAATATTCATTATGTGAAGCCTTCGCCACAGTAGCGCTCGTAATTTAGCAGACGGGAGCAGGCAGATCTGTCTATCATCCTCATTAAAGGCCGCTTTAAGGATCAGCCTGGGCTGGCTTTCCGTCAGCTTTACCTTAAACGACAAATTATCTGACCAACATGCAAGCATCAGTGGCGTGGTGAACTAAACGCCTGCAAAACATACAAATAAACGTGTTTAAGTTATTAAAGGGGTCATATGATGCTGCTAAAAAGAACATTATT
>NW_015522071.1:0-1677 GCF_001515645.1 Sinocyclocheilus grahami | reverse complement strand
TATATATATATATATATATATATATATATATACACACGTACACACTGTTCAATCAGCATTTATCATGACATATTTAACATCACTGATGTCATAGGGCATTTAGATTTTACCCTTTGACGTCAGAGCAAAGATGCCATCTGAGATTTGCTGTTCATCAAGATGTACAAGACTAACTTGACTATCATATCTTGTAAAGATATGATTTTGTGATGTAGCGAGACAAGATTGAGCTACAAGCATAAAAAAAGCTTAAAAGCATTTTAGGAATAAACCAAAGGAAGCCAAGATACTGTCTGCTTGGATCATAAATGTACACAACATCACTTCTGTAGGCCCACATAGTTCAACAAGGGTGATGACTCACCAGCATAAAAGAGCTTCAAAACCACATAAATATAGCCAAGTACACATCAAATATAGCATAGTCAGTGTGGGCATGTGTGTGTCTTCTGAGCAGTCTACCATCGCTCGTCATGCAGGTGGCATCCAAATGATGTTCCTTTTTGTATTAGCCTTTGTCCACTGAGGCGCTGAGGAATTCAGACAGCCCTTTTGCTAAAGCAGACAGGAAGGTAATGCACCATCACTCCCTCTCCCAGAGTCACAGAACATAAGAGAGAGACGTATGAGAGAGAGGAAAAAGAGAATAAGGGTATGGCACCATGATATATTTATTAGGACTATCCAAAGTGTCTATATTCAAAGATAGTGTGAATCCTGTGACTCAAGAGTTTGCAAACTTCTTAAAAGTCTCTCCCAAAAAAGGAGCAGAAATATGACTTTGGAACTTTAAAATTGAGGCAATATGGCAGTAAGGTCTGCATCTTGCTGTGCTCAGATATTAAAATGCACCCTGCATTTGAAATGTGACATAGGCCTGCTTAATAATGCACACAAAAGCAAAGAATATTTTGGGTGTTTCTTCAACTGTAGGCAATTTTGGAAAATAAACACTCTAAGCATATTTTTACTCTCTTACTAGTTTGACAAATTTGGCTACTAACAATCTCACATTTGCTCCACAAATTTACAGCTTGATTGCAAAACTTGTATATATTTATATATACAGACAATATATATCTGATATGTATATATTAAAAAGTGTGACAATTATGATATATGAAATCTGTTAGTTTTAATTAAAAAAAATCAACCCTTTGGACATAAAAGTGACCAGAGGTCATGAAACACCCATTATTTCAGCACCCATTTCAGCGTTGAGAAGCATGCAGGCCGGTATATTTTCAACACCTATTTAAGCAAAAAAACACACTGAAAATACATTATAAATCTATTTTATCAACGCAGTATTGTGCAATGCAGGCTTTAATGAAGCAACACAAAGCAATAGACACGGTTAGACATTTATCAAGTCCTATACACAGTGATACAAACACAAACAGTAAATCTCACTGATTATTAAGTAGTTTATAGATACACTTTATGGTTTGGGTTCTGTTTTATGAGGATTTATGACAGATTTTCGTAATTTACTTCATAATATTAAAAGAAATTCTTCTGCATGTGGCTGCATTGTGAAACAGGCCTTAGGTCTGTCAAGAGGAATCTATGAGCCCACAGGAGGAAACCCCTCACAAACATTATGTGTTTTATCCTGTGAACTGCACAGTAAATAAAACTATCGGCTTTATTTCAATGATTGGAGACACTGTGCCT
>NW_015522070.1:0-1678 GCF_001515645.1 Sinocyclocheilus grahami | reverse complement strand
ACACACACACACACACACACACACACACACACACACAAAAAGAAAGAAAACCTCTGAACCATCTGAAGCGTCATTCCCTCTTATTTTTAACCCCTTCCTTCTGTGCACCTGTCATACAGAGACCACGTACCATGATCCAATCAATTCCTGAAGAATTAAATCCCACTCTACATGTTTTTATCATTAAACATCCTGTTTCACTCTGAGATGTCACACTGCAGAAGTAAAATGTGTTGCGAATGGTGTCTCGTGTTGACCTCAAGAACAGGATTATTTCGCAATGTGCCTTTCCTGGATAAATCAGGTGCACTTATGTAAGTGACCTGGTTTACAGACATGCAGCAGTCTGTAGAGATCTTTGAGATGCTGTCCTATGTCCCATCCCGCAGTTTTGGAGAGGTGTCAGGACTCAAGCTAGAGACGCCACCTGCTCGGTCTCTACGGCCTGTGCTCATTCTCCCTTCCTCTATTAGCCTGACTGCCTGAACCATCCCCTGCTCCAGTTTAGATAGAGCACAGACATGAAGTAAAGGACTGCAGCCAGACAAGGTGTCCAAATGGACAGAAGAGGATGTGACAACACACACACACAGGAGCACACACACTCACAGACAGACAACAAATTACACATGGTGTCACATCTCAATCTGTGCCTCCCATTAAAATACTTTACACTGAGCTTATAATTAGAGAGCAACGTAAATGTGTGGGAACAGACAAAACTTCTCAATTAGTTTCTCAAAGACTGAACCTTCTAGCTTAATGTAGGCAAACCAGAATTCACAGCACACTAATTAAAGCACGGCTGGGAGATTTTAATGGCTTTTAGAGAGCAAGGGAACTCAGAGATTTATATTGCCCAGTACCAGGCTTCACTGGCCACGTACACACTGCTGTTAAATATAGTAGTTCCTCGTCTAGTGAGAGCTTAATCCCATTCTGTACACAGATTCGCTGCTTCTTTTGATAGTATTTTGATGGCAGAGAACAACACTGAAACCTAACTATTCTAAAGTTTATTTTTGGCTGTGGAAGAAGAATAAAAGCAAGTTTGGTATCAATTTACAGTGTCTTTGTTGTACTTGTTACATGAATGTACTATTATAATAAACAGTAAATTATGCATAATTACACATAACGATGCCTTTTACTTATATTATTCAGTATTTAATTGTGAAATTACACTATAGCAAGGACACAAACTCTGAGTCTGACTGGAATTTTACTAACACTCAATTCTTAGCCAAAAAGATTTGATATAACTTTCTGTGATGGTTTTTCTGTATTCTAATCTGCATTTGACTCAATGTGGCTACAACTGGCTTCTAAAAGTTGGAACATTTAGTAACCAAATGTTAAGTGGAAAAAAAAATAATCACACAACAACAATGGTTATGCAGAAGCATTTCAGGTCAATGAGGACATAAGTTGCTTCTTCACCTTTAAACATATCACTGCTGTGTGCTACGATGGAAATATGTTTAGTATAATAATTAAAGTATATATTTGTGAGATAGTGAGTTTTTTTGTTGTTGATAGAACTGAATACTGTTATTCAGCAATGGCACATTAAAATTAGACCAACTGAATGATTTCTGAAGGATCATGTGACACGGATTCTGGACTGTCTGTGTCGTGTTTTGCCCCCGTTTCTGTTCCTGTTTGTCCTTATATGGTC
>NW_015522069.1:0-1678 GCF_001515645.1 Sinocyclocheilus grahami | reverse complement strand
GTCACATCCAATATATTAAAAGCCATAAAAAATATATACTGATCAAAATATAATATAAACTTGAAAAAGTGCAGTATTTAGTAGCTTTAGTAGACTTCCTTGAACCGCAGGCCTGTACTCAAATTCCCACATTTAAGTACAGGCTACAGAATATCTTCTTCTGTCTAAATTTTATTCATGTTCTCATTTCTATATTTTACTCTTTTTAGAGTCAAGATTCACCTAGTCCAGCTTGTTTTTCAATATCATATTTGAGTTCATATTGGTAGGGTTTACCTCATCTACTTGGGCCTGTGTCTGTTGGAGACGACGGTTGCTGCTGAGGTTGGGAGGTTGGGCGCCTGGGCCCCCCTCACCCTCTGGGGCTCCAGGGCTAGCAGTGGCATCCGGGGCAGACCTGAGGGGAGAAGTGACAGGGATTGGGAAGGCACATTTTTTTGTGCCTTTAAGGCTTCCTCTGCACCACTGGTTCTGCATACACTCTTAAAAATAAAGGTGCTTCAAAAGGTTCTTCAAGCGATGCCATAGAAGAACCATTTTTGGTTCCACAAAGAACCATTCAGGCAAAGGTTCTTTAAAGAACCATCTCTTTCTTACCTTTTTATAATCTGAAGAACCTTCTTTCGCCACAAAGAACCTTTTGTGAAACAGAAAGGTTCTTCAGATGTTAAAGGTTCTTTATGGAACCATTTAGACCAAAAAGGTTCTTCTATGGCATCGTGAAGCACCTTTATTTTTAAGAGTGTAGGCTCAATAAGACACAAATTAATTCGAATTTGGCCTAAATTCAGCAGGTCATGATGCAGTCAAAGCTCAATAAAAAGCCTGACAGATGTGGGATAAGACAGTTTAAATGAAATTTGTCATAAAAGAGCATTACATCACATTAAATGACTGGTGCTAGGGTGCACATTAAAAGGGGTGAGGTGTTCCCTGGGTCTATTTAAGGCTCCCAAAAAGAACAAAAATGCATTATAGGACCCTCAACCATGTTTTCAGTAGCTTAAAGTTATTCTGTTACACACTTGGAAACAGAAGTCGCGTTTGCATTGGGAGGTAAGTAGGCTAACCACAGCAACAGTAGGCCTAGTTGCTCGATAACTTTATTAGGACTGGCACTGGACGTAGATCGATAAAGATACAAAACACTATAATAAAGAACTTATATATTTTGTTTAAAACGCATTGCCGATAGTTATTGCTGGGATAACGATTATAAGGGCGGCAAAAGCCGCTCGCGACCTGCTTGCGTCGCGAAAATGACTGAAGGCCGTCGGATAGCTCTCAGTGTTTAGTGCAGGTAAGTTCTGTGTATGTATATAGGACCATGATTTCATAGCATTCTCGATGCAGATCCTCTAAATTCCGATAGATGGAGCAGGGCACTAAAGTCCTCGCAATTTATGATGTATCAGCTCCTAAAACCGGAGAGGTTTTGCGGTGCTGTTAACGAACTCTCCGCAGACGCAGAATTACATTTGCTAAATACAATACAGAGAGCACAATAAATCGCGTTTTAATATTTCAATACATCTCAGGCATAAAAAGTAGTTTAAAACAAAACCTCAATAATTACTGAATGAATAAGAGTTTTTGCTTTTAACTGCACTAGCGTTTTGTTGGAAATATACGGTACTCACATTTTGCTGCAGGTGCTTTATAAAACAGACCGTCGTCA
>NW_015522068.1:0-1679 GCF_001515645.1 Sinocyclocheilus grahami | reverse complement strand
GTGTGTGTGTGTGTGTGTGTGTGTGTGTGTGTGTGTGAGAGGGGTCTAAACCAGGACAGGTTGTTTTCCAGTCTCTGTCCCTCCTGGCTAAGCATTGAAGAGAGTAAAGCTGACATCATTAGGTGTGTATTGAACGATCTGCTTTTCAAGTTCCCACGTCAAATGCTTTCCA
This sequence comes from Sinocyclocheilus grahami, assembly GCF_001515645.1. Classification (NCBI taxonomy): domain Eukaryota; kingdom Metazoa; phylum Chordata; class Actinopteri; order Cypriniformes; family Cyprinidae; genus Sinocyclocheilus; species Sinocyclocheilus grahami. Next base: position 1,507 of record NW_015522068.1, on the reverse strand, counting down.
GTAGAGCTGAAGATACGGACAGAGAAACGTCATCTAAATAGGATTACTGCAAACACACGCATACTGTACGCCATCCTACATGATGCCTACTCTCAACACGAGTCGCTTTTGTACCATTTCATCTTATAACTCTTCCCCTAATGTTGGCATTTAGTTAAACATCTAAATGTCAACTTTATATTTTTTATATTGAGGAAAAAAAGCAAAAAAAAAAAGCTATAACACTTTTATTAGTTTAACAACAAAGTAATAAACGATACATAAATATATGTACAAAATTCCACATTTACAGTGCCCCTAAAGGGACATGATTGATGGTTTAAAAAAATAATAAAAAAAAGAACTAGGAGGAGAAAACAACAGTTTTTTGGGAAAATGCAACAGTTTTGCGAGAGAACGCAAAGTTTCTCAAGGGAATGCAATAGGTTGGCTAGAGAAAGTATCTCGGGGGAATTGTTTTGCAATCTAACGCAAAGTTTCTTGGAGGAACGCAACACTTTTGCAAGCTAACGCAAAGTTGCTCAGGGGAACACAACAATTTTGCAAGTGAACGCTTAGGCCAGATTTACTAAACAGGGCAAATTCCCTGTGTAACACCACATTTTTTGCAAAGGAATGCAGTTTTTCAGGTGAACACCAAGTTGTCAGGGAACCCAATTGTTTTTTGCGAACAATTAAGAATGATTCATTCACGCATCAGACATTGTGATTCTAGTGAAAAATATTCTAAACTGCATAAATTGCATTGGGTGTAACAATGTTGAATCACATATAAACTCAACTTAATGGTTCAGAAATTACCTGTAATTCTTAGCTAAATGCATTGAGGAAACGTGTAGGAGACGCAAACACAAACCTTATCGGCCACGCTGTCTGGCAACACGGTCCTGACAACCATTCCTGTTGCCTTGCCTCCGACAATCCCAAATCCTAGGCCGGATCCATCATTCACCAGCTCAATCTCCTCCACATGTCCCCACTGATCCTGTAAAAGACACACACAGGAGACAGTTTTCAATCCCTTGTCTTGTCTTATTCATTTAGAGGTCAGTGGGCATTGGTCATAATTTACTTTAGCCACAAAACTGTCTACTTAAAGAATAAAGATCCATTCAATCACCTTTGATTGTCCAAATAGGGAGCAACTGACGACACAAGACCTGTGACTACATCCTGCGGCAGAGTCGTGATAGAGCACAAAATGCAAATGAACGTGTTAATGGTGTGATCCCACAGTGGCTGATCAATGTCAGGGTCAGGAAAGCCCACGAGAGTATTTGTGATCTCACGTCAGCTGCACTCCTAATCACCCAAGTCTCCTTGGGCTCATATAAATGACCCGCAATCAGTACATTTCTGTTCTCTTATTACCAGGCTGTTATCTGCCGGGTGTCTACCTCTGCAATTTTCTCACTATCAAATGAAACCCCTCCTTTGCTGTTCGGCCCGCTGCTCTTTCGAAACAAAGATTTACATTAGCGCTTGTCCTGCTGTGAGGACAGAAAGG
>NW_015522067.1:0-1679 GCF_001515645.1 Sinocyclocheilus grahami | reverse complement strand
TCTATGCACCTTTAAAACTTACTACAATGTAGGGGGCAGATAATTCGCTTCAAAATGTTCCAAGTTTAGTTTTAACTTAGTGTGAAACTCTTAAAAATAAAAACGAATATCATTGAGAAGATGTTTCATAGCATAATGCCAGCTGAATTAATTAAATGATTCTTTTGAAGCAAATTTATTAAATGATTCAGTTAAACTGATTCACAAGGCATTTTTAGAACTGGACTCTAAGGAATGACTTAGTTTAGGGGTAAAACTGTGAGATGGCAATAATAATAATTAATAATAGTTAACATTATTAATAAATATTATTCAAAATAATAACCAACACATCATTTGACACTATACAAACAAAATGGAAACAGTGGTTTTATAGCATTTTACTATATTAAACATAAAACTGCACTGGGACTTATATATAGGCCATAAACTAATTTTGTTTTGTTTTGTTTTGTGTTTTGTGTTTTGTGTTTTGTGTTTTGTGTTTTGTGTTTTGTTTTGTTTTGTTTTGTTTGTTTGTTTGTGGTTTTGTTTTGTTTTGTGTTTTTGTGTTTTGTGTTTTGTTTTAATTTGTTTTGTTTTGTTTGTTTGTGGTTTTGTTTTGTTTTGTTTTGTGTTTTGTGTTTTGTGTTTTGTGTTTTGTATTTTGTGTTTTGTTTTGTTTGTTTTGTTTTGTTTTGTAAAGTGTGTAATCTATGCAAAGACAGACAATTAAAGTGGCAAAAGATGCCCTTCAGTGCATCAAAGAATAAAAATCGGTGTTTCTGTCAGTTGAAGGTGCATCGCATCAAAAATTCAGTGAATCAAGTTAATTGAAACCCCTGAATGAAAAAAAAAATTCAAAATGTTACTTGTGATTCTGTTGTTCTTTAGAAATCCGTCACTGTACTCGTGCTTTAAAGTAGCCAAAAACCAAAACACTGATCTGAAAAATCTATAGTGAAACACCAAGAACTTTTGCAGTCTCCAAAGAATCGTACAGAAACTCAAAAACACATTGATGTCAATGAATGTGTCTGCGCTTTCCCTACAAACCAGAATAGGATGAAGACATGATGTTTTGCCTTTTTTTAACTTTTCCTTCCCAGTTGACTCTGAATTATCCCTGGTTGAGCCGCATAACTGCTGGCTCCACGTCACTCAGGGAGCATGTATGTGAAAACCTGACACGGCCCCGGGCCCCTCAGAATGACATAAAGAGGCAGGTGTCTCTGACTCTTCATTGCTCTGGACCCCCCTGGCCGACCGCACACTTAGAGACTTCAGGTACAGCGGTGTATATTTAGACTACATACACATTCACAAACAAACTTACATATCCATGTAAAGCATCAGAAATCCTTCTAATGCATAAGAATTCTAATGAATCATTTTAACTCTGAGAACAACCCTAGACTAGGCAAAACAGGTCAAAATCTGATACCTCAATCATTTTCAGGCTTTTGAAATGATTATTACCGGTAATACAAATTACTATAAAAGTTTTTTTTTATTAGGAAAGGAAATTATTTACTTTTACATTAAACAAATACTTTTAATTTAGAGAACACTCTTAGACTAGGAGAATTTTTTTTTTTTAAATGGCATCAAATATTATGACTTTTTTTTTTTTTTTCATTTTAGGGATTTTTTTTCCCCTTTTTTTTTAGGGAAAAAAATTTGATGATATTATATTTTTT
>NW_015522066.1:370-1680 GCF_001515645.1 Sinocyclocheilus grahami | reverse complement strand
TGGGGAGGAACTCCATCTTTGAGTTGATCTGAATCTCACAGTTGATTCTGCTGGTTGTGAAGATGAAGATTAACTTTATTCACTGTGAAAACTTTAGATAATGTTTCTTTGTCATGTCACTTGTAATGTCTGGTTAGGACAGATTTATACAGATGATATTTTACTGCTCAATGCATTATTGTGTCACATTTGTTGAGGACACAGCATCAGATCTGAAAGTGCTGGATCTGAAGATGATCTACTTACTGTGAATGTTTTTTGTATGACTGTGTAGAGAAGATGATTGATTGAAACACTTCCCAGTGATACGGTTTCTCTCCAGTGTGGATCCTCTCATGTGTTTTCAGATGTGATGACTGACTGAATCTCTTGTCACAGTGTGAACACTTGTACGGTTTCTCTCCAGTGTGAATCCTCACATGCAGTTTTAAACACTGCGCTGTAGTAAAAGTATTTTCACACTCAAAGCACATGTACTCTCTCACACCAGTGTGTACTTTCTGATGTACTTTCAAATATCGTAGACATGAAAAACTCTTTCCACACAAATAACATGAATGTGGTTTCTCCTTTGTATGAACTCTCAGGTGTGTCTTCAGGTCTGAAGCTCTCAAAAATGTTTTGCTGCACTGATCACAAGTGTACAGTTTCTCTCCAGAGTGGATGTTCATGTGCGTCTTAAGGTGTGATGTTTGTGAGAAACTCTTCCCGCACTGATCACAAGTGAATGGTTTCTCTCCAGTGTGAACTCTCATGTGAAGATCAAGAGTACGTTTGCTTGTGAAACTCTTTCCACACTGAGTGCAGGTGAAATATTTCTTGGCTCTTTTTTATTTAAATCTTTCTGTTTGGGGTTTTCTCCACTTTTGACATGATTTTTCTCCTCAACTTCACTCAATTCTTCTTTCTCCTCATTATCTTCAATCAACTCTGCAACAAAAGTAAAAACAGTAAATCTTCATTAACTTGTTAAACAATGAACCCTGATATAACAGCGGAACGTAGACAATTGTATTACAAACTTTTGATCATTTTGATGTAATTTTATAAATTATACGTCCCTGAAACTTTCCATGAATGAGGTAAATTGCTTTTCTAATTATTAGTTTTCAATCAACACAAACTCAGCACACCTGAAAAAAATGATCAGTGCGTAAGAAAATCCAATTTTCCAAAATATAAAAAGATGCAATCGCCGCACACTATCATTACTTGATAAATATTGCAATTTATTGTTATAAGCACAAGCAAAGTTTTGGTCCACTGACCTTCATCAGGCATAAATTATTACTTTTAAAATATTATAGGCA
>NW_015522066.1:0-248 GCF_001515645.1 Sinocyclocheilus grahami | reverse complement strand
TTTTATTAATTTATAATCAGTTATTCGTATAATCATTTAGAATCGTTAGCCATTTATGTAATTTATTGTTTGATAATTTTTTTAATAATTTACCATTTATATACTTTGATTATTCATTTTGTATGATGTTTTTATATATTTTTTATTTATTTTCCTTGTTTATGTATTTTCATTGTTTAATCTGATGATTGTGAGGTTTAATGAACTGTTTTGTCTGAATGATTAAGAGATAAGAGGGAATGTTAATG
>NW_015522065.1:0-1680 GCF_001515645.1 Sinocyclocheilus grahami | reverse complement strand
TGTACTGCTTTGACCCCAGCTGATTGTAATTGGTCTCTGTAACTGTAATGCACAGAGCGAATTCCAATACAGTCTTCTCAAACAACAGGCATACTCCACATGACCTGCTCACCTCATCCGACAGGAGTTCATCTTCCAACTCTGTGCTCATGAGATATGTTGTTATTCTTGGAGGAAGCTCTATTTCAATATTGATCAATGTCTCTCTCGACTTCCCAAGTGGTCTTACAGATCACTACATGCCCTGACATGATAGTATGTGCTTAAAACCAATGCAGTACCGCTGATAATTACATCTCGCTCTGTGATTAGCCCAAACCGGGTCTCTTTAAATGATTACCTGTACTGCAAACACAGCTCTGACTGAGAAAAACAGCCTTGTTAATTGCTATCAAAGCACTTGTTTGACTAATTGATATAAACAGCTTCAGGGGCACTCAGTAGGGTTTAAGGGTATGTGATAACACTTTACTTAAAGCCTTTATGTATAAAGGTATATATAATGTACATTGTAATGCATTATATCTTTTCATAAATAATTGTGACCAAAGTTGAAATACATTATTATATTTGAAGGTTTGTTGTTCATGTTTTGTGCATTATACCTTCTAAAGGTGTAACAATTAATAGATAAGTAATGTATTATTCATGAGATCAATGCATTATTAGGTGCATTACAATGCATAATTAATGCATTAAAAATACTTTTATAATGCATTATATGTAAAGGCTATAAGTTAAGTGTTACCAGGTATGCTTACATGACAATGATTGTACTAAAAACAGAAAAGACTGAACATGTAATACACATACGCATGACTTGTTTTCATAGTTTACACAGAGATGATAACGGTGTTGTGCACTTTATACTTTGAAACCCGTTTTCAAAAGGTTGCATTTTCAGGCCCCCAAAATGCTGCTGTTGTGTAAAATAAATGACCAAAATGCATAAAAGGTTTTTAGCTGAAAATGGTGTTATGTAAACACCAACTAAGTAAAATGAAAGAATTGAGTTGTTTATATATTTGAACATTTATATATTAACTGATAATGTTGATTTTATTCTATAAAGTAAAAGCTGGAGCTCTCCAATAATTAAAAAACTGATTGAATAAATTGCAATATCGTGATTAATTAACGAGATTAATTAAAATGAAAATAATGCAAATACATCTTATTACTGTGGCAGATGAGTAAAAAGAATGATTGATATATATATATATGGAAGTATATATATTCTTCTTCAAATCAATTAAGAAATTCTGCATAGTATTATTTTTTTCGTACTCCTTTAGTTAAGAAAGTGTTTGGGGGGAACAGCATTTAGGTATAAGGCTCCTGCAGACTGGAATAACCTACCTTTAAATGTACGATTTGGACTTCATTCAAACTTCTTGTAATTGCTGATGATATAACTATGTTTATATCTATAAGTGCTAGGTACATTTTATTATGTCATGTGTTAATATTATAGTGGGGTGTTTGTTGTTTTGTTGTTCTGAATGATGTGATTGTTGTTGTTTGTTTTGTGTTATGTTATCTTATTTGTGTGTATTAGGACCCCCTTGAAAACAAGAGTACATCTCAAGTAAATTTGCATATATGTATATATATATATTTTTATTCATTTTTTTTTTTTTTTAATTTATGCATTTAGCAGACACTTTTATCCAAAGCAAC
>NW_015522064.1:0-1681 GCF_001515645.1 Sinocyclocheilus grahami | reverse complement strand
TTGCATTTACTTGTACTTTTACTTTCAATACTTAAGTATGTTTTAAAAAAAATCGGATGAAGTGCTTCTTATTCTTACCCAAAAATACAAAATGGAAGAAAGAGTTCAAACTGAACACAATCTTGCTACTCAAGCTGTGTATGAACATTTCTTAAATATATTTATTTGCTTATTTTCCATTTTGCATTTACTTTTACTTTTACTTTCAATACTTAAGTATGTTTTAAAAAAAAATTTAGATCTTTTCGTACTTAAGTACAATAAATATCACATACTTTAAGACATTTACTCAAGTAATATTCTAAATGGTGACTTCAACTTCTGCCAAAGTCATTTTCTGGTAAGATGTCTGTACTTTTACTTGAGTATGGCTTTCAGGTACTTTATACACCACTGCTATTGAGTGTCTCAGAATCCGTTGTAAACAGCAGACTCACAGTGTGCACATAAACCAAGTATCATACATCTGCCAAAGTCCGATTAGCACATTTCTCACTTCATCAGCAGCCCATATGTTCTTATGTAAATTAATTTATCTATATATTATCAGTCCAATAATGTAATAATGAAAATTTGCAAGTGGAGGTTTGCAAACGGGAAGCAGCTGGAAAACAACCCCTGAATGGTTCCTATCGAATTTCAGCTCCCAATAAACACCCCTCTCATTTCTCAAGCAATTAAATGCTTCATCGTTTAAAACCAACAGAATGCAATTTCACTGATATCATTTAAAAATGAAGATGACATTTCTGCTCCCTCTGGTTTTGAGATTCGTTTTAAGATAATCTCATTACCTGTTAATTTAAACCTTTGAAAAGCTCTTTGTTTGAAAGCAAAAATTTACCTCAGAGGTTGAAGCAAAACCAGGCTTTGTTGAGTCTGGAAGATGTCAGGCAGTATAGCTGAAAATAAGTGGTCTTCACAACTAGCAATTGAGCACTAAGCGCTATTTGCTGAGGCGACTTACAGTACACTTATTACAAGGATCATTCCCTTCAGAGCAGCTTGAGGTTAAGTGTCCTGCTCGAGGGTTCAGCGGTTCATAGATCAACACTTGCCGCATCTGAACCTGCAGCTCTTCTGTTAGATCATTAACCACTACGCTTTGCTAATTTCTTTGACTTGTCACTTGTTGGCATCCCTGTGCTGCTAATATTGCACAAAAGGAGACCAGTTGTGATGTAAGATTTCCCTTCAAACAGAAGTGATCAAACAGCTGCCAAGGTTTACATAAAGAGAGAGGGCACAAAATGAGCTGTGATTTCCCAGAGTGCTCCGCTAACATCATAATGAAGGACAAATTCCAAATGGTATTTCCTTTTTCATGCTTGGAAAGCACTGTGGTTTTCAAACTCAAAGAGCAAACAATGGAAGCGTTTCACAGAGGGCCCTTCGACAAGGCCGTATGGACATAATTGTTTTAAAGACTAGCTGAAAAGAACAGTTGTTTTTCCTATGTTGACATATTTCCTTTTAAAACAGGAAGTTGGGGTGGGACTTATTGAAGGGTGTGTCCCGTGTGTAAATAGCCAGTAGATGGATCACAGCAGTGTATTTTGCTACTTGCAGTTATTAGTAAGAAAGGCGATATTAGTGGGAGGGTCCTCATCATAGAAAGCGTTTGATTGGACAAAAAATGTGGACACGCCCACAAGTGCAGCATGACTAATCGATATTTTTT
>NW_015522063.1:0-1681 GCF_001515645.1 Sinocyclocheilus grahami | reverse complement strand
TTACTAGTCTTTTATGTTTGCGTAGAAAGAACTATATCACCAGATCATCAAATGGGAATCAATTAGAAATACCTGGGGTATATTCAGAGCATTACAAACTATTACTCCTCTAGAAACAATTCCTCCTTTGAATACTTCTTAAAAGTTATTGCAGTGTATAATGATTGAACATATCGCTGTTTTAATTAATTTGTTATATAATTGTTAAATGTTATATAATTTTGCTTAGTGTCTGCCTTTGTTTATGCTCCTGTGGCTCAGTGGTAGAGCATTGCATTAGTGGCGCAAAAGGTCATGGGTTCAATTCTCAGGGAACACACATACTGGTTAAAGATAAATGTACAGCCTGAATGCACTGTAAGTCTCTTTGGATAAAAGTGTCTGCTAAATGCATAAATGCATAAACTTTTGTATGGTCATCTTGGCCAGGACTCTCTTGAAGCAAATATGTATTTTTATCGCAATGGGACCTTCCTGGAAAACAATTACAAATATAAAATAAAAAATGCGCTTTTCATCAGCTCACAAACCCCTTTTGGGAAACTCTGTTTTACACAATAGTAAAACCATTTGAAAAGGCATTAGTAATGAATTCATGAACTTTTTTTTTTATGTTCAGTTTGGATCATGGAGGACATTTTAGGATCACACCAGGTCTGCGGAAATGTAAGTCCTCACACACACAAACACCTATGAATATTTAAAAATAGGCATGCACCGAAATGAAAATACGTGGCCAAAGCTGAAGCCGAATATAACGAAACACTTGGCCGAAAGCCGAATACCGAACACGATTGGTCACATTTTTCATTTATTTTGCCAGTTTTTTTCCACCATTGCATAATTAAATAGTCAAAATGTGCTTTTTGTCTTGCTTTTCAAAGAATTAAAAAATATTTAACATGTTTTAAACATTCCAGCAGACGTTACACCAACAAAGCACAATATAACATAAAATAAATTAATTAAAATGAGTAAAATACAAATATTTTTATTTGGCCATCTTTGAGCCCCCCGTCTTGAATAGCCTATATTATGCTCATAACTGACTGCTGAAAGAATGTAACGAATGATGCATTTATATAGCGCTTTATTGTGTATTGCTGTACACCCAAAGCACTTTACAATCATGAGGGGGTCTCTGCGAAAGAGTGCAAAAAAGTGGATGAACCCACAAAATATTTGTCCTAGACATAAGCCTGCTTATGGCCGCGAGAACTAGGGGTGCTGCAGCACCCCCTGCTGACAGCTGTTTTACTGCACTGGAATTTAAAATTCTAATTTTCCACAATTGTTCATGAAATGACTCTAAAGAGTATTTAGTTTTTATATGTTGTTGAATGTGGTTTGTGACTTCTGGATCACAGATGGATCTTTAGAATGACACTTAAAAATGTTTCCACACTGCCGACATGTTTTCTGCATTTTTAAGTGTGCGCGCCTCTCACTCTACGCTGGTTGCTATTTGATCGCGTGATTAAAAACGTGATTGTTCGGTAAAATGTATGCAGTCTTTTCACTTATTCGGCCGAACAACGAAAGTGCTTTTTTTGCTATTTTTGGACGAATAATTTAAGTTGCCCAACATTCGGTGCATCCCTATTTAATAATGACGTAGATGTTTTGATATGCCTTCTTGTGTTCAGATGCCTGTGATATCACACTGGATCCAAACACAGTG
>NW_015522062.1:0-1681 GCF_001515645.1 Sinocyclocheilus grahami | reverse complement strand
ATTGTGTTACTTTACTCTCCTAGATGAATGGTCTTACTGTGTTGGATGTGGATATCATCAACCTGTGAAGATACATGCTTCCATTAATGAGAACATTTGTCACTGAAAGCTGCAGAGAATTATATAATGTGTGAATGGGGTTTTTCACTGCACTTACCATGAAAAACATTTTAAAAATACAGATCCAAAAGATTCATTTTGTTATTTATGGAGCAACAAGGACTTTGAAGTGCACTTTAAATAGTAACTGCACATTATCATCCTGTTTTTTTTTTTAACAACAGTCTCCTTCAAACAGGGCCGTCTTTAGGGGGCTGCAACTGGTGCGGCCGCACTGGGCCCTGCACTTGAGGGGGCCCTGTCTTCACATTATCTTCTTTTTTGTCTAATACCAAAGTGACAACCAATTTAATTTGTAGAGAGAGGCCGTATTTTGAAATTAACTTTAGCCACATTTGATTTTAAGATATACCTCAGCATGTTCTGCATCTCTAATCGTTAATCATTTAGAAATAAGAATGTGCTAATGAAAAAAGCCCCCCCCCAAAAACAAAACAAAGATACAGACAGACAGACAGAGTTTGATTCTGTGACTGCAATGTATGTGTATGTGTGCGCCAGGCAATATGGTCATCCGCAGCAGTTTTTCAACAGGCTGGTCCCTGACAACACTATATATTTTATTACTGTATATGTGAGATGCCAGTGTCATTATTTCATGTCAGTATATGTAGTAGAATCTTAATATATTTTTTATAAATATTTGCAAAGGAATGTTAAGAAAAGGCCACTACACTTTTAACCAAAGACTTGCTTTGTGTCTTGAGTAAACATTTGACTGGGTGCAAAATAATTCTGTATAAAATGTAACACTGTCCCTCTATATCATCTTGTTATCTGTCTTGTTATTTTATTTCAGTGAGTCTGTTTTATACAATACTATGTTAATTTTTAAGTGACAATAAAAAGATTTATGACAAACATCCTCGTTCTATCATTAATATCAGTAACCACCTTTTCCTTGCAGCAAAGGCAAGGAAGCTTTCTCATGGAGTGTCTCATCTACATTTCCTGGGAGATCTGGAAAGTCTGAGTTGGTTTTCAGTAAGTGATTAGAACTTAATATAACAGCTTCATTTTAAAGGTGCATCAAGCTCCCCACAGCCAACTGAGTCTGATGAACTGGTGAAACATGGCAATTGTTCATGGTTTTTTGAAAAGTAAGTGTCTGTATGTGTATGTATGATGCATTTTGTGCATGCAGTTAGATATATAGCGTTGTGCATATTAGATCATTTAATGACAGCTTCCTGGTTCCTTTGTGTAGTCTGTAAATCTCTAATGACAGCTTCCTGGTTCCTTTGTTTAGTCTGTAAATCTCATTGATTATTTGCACACACAAAAGACACACAAAACCCAGCTTGCTATAATCAGTGAAGATCTGTCACAGTAATGTAATATCTCTGAATTGTTTTTGTATTTGTAGGATTTATTTACTAGTCCTAATATTTACCAGCTGTATATGCTGGTGTGTGTGTTTGTGTTGTTAGTAACAGGAAAATTACCTTGTCATGTATACAAGACATTGCTATTGGCGTGTTCCATTTGGAGCAGTGGAAAAATAACAGGCAGACAGTGAGTGAATGAGTGTGTGTGTGTGTGTGTGTGTGAGAGAGAGAGA
>NW_015522061.1:0-1682 GCF_001515645.1 Sinocyclocheilus grahami | reverse complement strand
TTTTCTGTTCAGTGCAGCGTAACAGGCATTTGATACAATAGAGAAGGTACTCAGATGACCTATAATTTAGTCTGCTGAACTGCGGAGTGGTAGACTGTGGTGTAATAAGGCAGAAGTATCAGAGGCAAAGCATGATGGGTAATACTGTAGCTGATCTCTCATCAGGTATAAGTCTGCTGGATGGTGGTGTTGGTGTCTGAATCAATGCAGGACACCTCAGTGACAACTCCATTGATATCTACACCTACTGCTGCACCAGAGACGATGGGAGAGAGATGTCAGAGATGTCCTGTGCTTGGGAATTTGCTCGATATCCACACACACAAGAGTCAGCTTCATTCTTTGCTTTGTTTTGACACAAATGCATCATCTGTTAAATGATATGAAGTGTTTTCCATTAGTTTTAATTGTGTTATCCTTCATATCCTCAACAATGTCAACACCACCGGCATGTTGTTTCTCATGCTGGACAGCCCACCTTTTTCAAAGAGCCCTGTCCTGCCATCATGGCGGTCACTCTGATTGACACCAATGACAGCAACTCTCGACTGGTGAGGTTACCATGGCAACAGGAGGGTCCCTAGGGGCAAAAGAAAAAATGAGTCATCTGTTGAGTAGGTTAGGAAGTACATTTCACCTTTTGCTAGTTCTTTTCCTGCTTTCATTTGTAAGCAAAACTACAGTGGAAGCAAAAGAGCTTTAGATTGTGCTTACCATTGATCAGTGAGTTGATGGACCATTATTAGTTCCTTGTTCTTGGCAGTCAGCTATATTTAACACATTCAGTGAGCTTGTTAATTAACAAGTCATGTATCTGCCCTACTGTGCAGCCTGGGATGTGAACAGCTACAGTTAACTGTGTGTGTGTGTGTGTGTGTGCGCATGTGAGCGGAGTGTTTATTCACCTAAAGGAGGACTCACCTCTGATTTAGCTCCTATTTGACTCCAGTTAGAGTTCAGACAGTGTGTGATATTTACCAAAGCGTTCTGGTTGACCTAGGTGACTCCGGGTCGGTGGTGTGTGTGTGCAGGTGTTAATTGGGGGTGAAGTGGCAGTGTGAGAGGGAAAGGGAGGTGTTGATGTGTGGACATGTGTGCGGTGGTGAAAGCGAGCCACAGGTGACATGACGCTTCTGTGACTGTAGATGCACATCCAGTGCCATCTGCAGTCTCGCCACAATTACTGTTTTCTGTTCTGTTATCTCTCTTTCTCTCAGTCTCTCTCACTGTCTTTCACACCCATTCAGGCTTTCAAAGGTGCTAAAGTGGACGTTTGTGATTGTGTTGTTCAGGTGACTGTATTCACAATGTTGTGAGCATAACAGCCAGTGTCCTGGCTCTAGTTCTGTAGGTCAGATAGATACATATTGACATGTCAATGTGTTTTGGGGTGATCTGATCACTCGGAGCAAAATACCTGTGGAAACTGGGTGTGATTAAGCATTGAAATGCATTGTGATCTGATCTAATAGACATATATCTGATAATTCATGCAAAAATGACAATTCTGTCTTCATTTACTGGCATGTGTGTATGTGCAGCATGTGTATGTGTTTATATTTACATACACTTACACATTACAGTTCAAATGTTTTTTTTTGATTGAACAAAAGTAATATTTTTATTCAGTTAGGAAACATTAAATTGATCAAAAGTGACACTAAAGACATTTATAATGTTAC
>NW_015522060.1:0-1682 GCF_001515645.1 Sinocyclocheilus grahami | reverse complement strand
TATTATTATTATTATTATTATTACTATTATTACTGCATATTATAACTATTATATTTTTTAATCTTTGATTTTAATGACATTTTGTTTTCCATTATATGATTTGGGTACCATGTTGGGTTGCCAATTTATGTGTTACATGTTATCTGTGCCCTGTTAGGACTTTTATGTTGAAGTGTTTCCTGTGCCTTGTTTGTAGTCTGTTTGTAGTCCGTTTGTGTATTGGTTCCCTGTGATTAGGTTCCCCAGATGTTTCCCATTTACCACGCCCCCTTGTTATCTTGTTTAGCTTGTTCTCGTGTTTAAATAGTGCTTGTGTTTCTCTTGTGCTTTGTCAGTTGTTGTAATGTTACGGTGTTGTTCTGCTCTACCTGCACTTAGATCCGTATTCTCTGCCTGCTTGCTTCACGCCCCTCGCATAACATTATGTTAATTTGATAAAGTCCTAAAACAAAACCACTTGAGAACAACTGCTTCAGCTTACCTCGATTTACCTTTCACCTCAGAGCACTTCCCAGGAGAGCCTTGTTCATGCTCCCACACATTTAGAAGTATGTGATGGGATCAATGCAGGCAGATGCACAGGAGAGGTCTGGAAAGTGAGGCTCAATGTGACAGGGTGAACTCCCAGTAGGCTGGCTAGGAGATTTATGAACTTCTCAGTGGGAGAAATTGACATTCATACTAATTAGTCGACCATTGTTTCTCCTGTTCCTGCTCTCCCATGCAAACCCCTGGAGCGAAGGCATCAGACCCTGCCGTAGACTGACCTCTCTGTACTGCTAAATATAGCTGCACAATGGCGAAGACATGGGCTCTCTTACTGTGTGATGTTTGATTAACATTTAATTAACATTTGTGTGACATTTACGACAGAATGGGAAAAAATACAAATAAAAGAAACATGTATAAATAAGCATTACTGCTCCGCAATCGTCTTTTTATCACACGACTGACGGAGTGCAGCCAGACAGCCTGTAGGAAATCAGGCCTTAATGAGGAACTGAATGAGCATCGTAAACACAAAAAAAATGCATTAAGCGCATAAAAAACAAAGCGCATGACTTGATCCCAATTAAAACAACATCAGCAACCCTTAAAAAAGGCAAAAATGCAGAAATGCTGTTTGTTTGTATTTTGCCACAGATGTGAAGGAGCATGCGTAAATCTAAACTGATATGGGGTGTGCAACTGTGCGACACCATTGCATAATTTATATGCCATGTGAGCAGAAAGTTGGCCACAATTTACTCATGCAAAATGTAGGGATAATAGAGCTTCACCAAGCTCTTAGACTCCGAGTTTCATGCAGGTCACACTGACTAACAGAAGAAGTGTCTTCCTAGATGGAACATGGGAGGCTGAAATTTAATCAGCAGGGTTTAGCTGCAAAAATAAATCATGCTACTTACCAAAGCATGTAGCAGTGCTGTTGTAAAAAAGCTGAATGTTAGTGGTAAATCAATTGTAGAGGCTCCATCGATTTTTGCTCCAACGGCTTCGCTGCCTTTAGAGTGTTTGTTAAGCTCTTAATCTAGAATTGTGTGATATGGAACATTGGAACATTAACTTACCCACAGCAAGGGTTCAAGGTTTGCACGGTAAGCATGGCCAGGATAGGCCTGTAGATGCCATAACTACTAAATTTTGCAGGCAAAATGTGTTTTATGTTTACAGCTAAAAAA